>NC_058412.1:15489952-15532081 GCF_002201575.2 Neomonachus schauinslandi | reverse complement strand
CCCCTCCGATTTCCCCCCCTTCATTCTTCCCCTCCTGCTATCTTCTTCTTCTTCTTTTTTTTTTTCTTAACATATATTGCATTATTTGTTTCAGAGGTACAGACCTGAGATTCAACAGTCTTGCACAATTCACAGCGCTTACCAGAGCACGTACCCTCCCCAGTGTCTATCACCCAGTCACCCCATCCCTCCCACCCCACCCCCCACTCCAGCAATCCTCAGTTTGTTTCCTGAGATTAATAGAAAGTGTCTTTTTATACAACACACTAATTGTATACTAGGAGCATGCCTCTCATATGGAAGGTGACCACCACCTTTATCTAAATCACCCCAGGGCCAGATACCAGACAAGGAGACACCACCCCCCATAGCCCAAAGCCTGCCAGAATTAGTCCATCTAGCCAATCCTAAACTATTGACCCTGCCCTGCCTTGCCTTTCCTGGGGGAAACCCCAAGAAAGGCTGTGGTCTATGCCTTCGGCTCACTCTTTTCTGCCTCCTGACCAAAACTGGTCCTTCCCACTGTGGCCCTAAGTGGCCTGGCAGGCCCCCTTCTCCTGGAAAATGGAAGTAGAGCATTCTTCTTCCCATGACATAGGCCTCTCCGCATCAGCGCTCAGTCATTGCCATAAATGAAATCCTATGGGTACAAATGAGACAGTATCAGAACTGGCACATTGTGACGTCTACCCAAATTCCACGGCACAAAGCAAATCCGACATCAGTATTGAGGGTGGATTTTACTCCTTTTCTGAGAACAACTGCAAAGACACATGGCAAAAGTTCTAGATATGGGGAAGGCTGAAGAACTGGAAATAACACAGACTACCATCTCATTTTATAGTAATAATTTTTAAAAAGATACCCAGGAATTACTCTAATAAAAGATATTTCATTGCGCGCCTGGGTGGCTCAGTTGGTTAAGCGACTGCCTTCGGCTCAGGTCATGATCCTGGAGTCCCAGGATCGAGTCCCACATCGGGCTCCCTGCTCGGCAGGGAGTCTGCTTCTCCCTCTGACCCTCCCCCCTCTCATGCTCTCTCTCTCTCTCATTCTCTCTCTCAAATAAATAAATAAAATCTTAAAAAAAAAAAAGATATTTCATGACATTTACAGAGAAATGTATGCAAATTTATTCAAAGTATTTTAGAACCTACATAAATGGAGAAATAATATCATGTTATTACATAGAAAGACTCAAAGGTTTAAAAATGTCCATTTTCCCCAAATTAATCTATAATCCAGTGCAATTTCAATCCAAGAAAATTTGGGGAGAAAAAGAACAAGGTGAAGAATCTCAGCCTGAAGCAAGACTTACAGTAATTAAAACAACGTGAGGGGGTGCTGGGTGGCTCAGATGGTTGAGTGTCTGCCTTCGGCTCAGGTCATGATCCCGGGGTCCTGGGATCGAGCCCCGCGTCAGGCTCCCTGCTCATGGGGAGTCTGCTTCTCCCTCTGCCCCCCCCCTCTCTCTCTCTCTGTGTCTCCTGAATAAATAAATAAAATCTTAAATAAAATAAAATAAAATAAAACAATGTGATATATTGGTAAAGAGAAAGAAAAAACACAAGGAGCCAACCTTGTCAGCAGTACATTTTCAATTATTGGTGCTGGTAGATAATTTAGCCATGTTAAAAAATAAAGTAAAATTTGATCCATATGTAAACATCAATTCTACATGGAAAACACTAAATATGCAAAACTAAATTTTTAAAATGTTAAGGAAACAAGCATAGAAAAAATCTTTCTGGCCCTAGGCTAGAAAAATTTTTTTCTTTTTTTAAGTAGGCTCCATATCCAATGCGGAGATTGAACACACGCCCCCAAGATCAAGAGCCACACGCTCCAATGACTGAGCCAGCCAGGTGCCCCCCCAAAAATATTTCTTTTTAAAACAAGATCCTGAAAGCATTAACCAGAAAAGGAAAGATTGATGTTATTATATTTAAAAACTAAACTTTTGGGGGCACCTGGGTAGCTCAGTCGTTGAGCGACTGCCTTCGGCTCAGGTCATGATCCCAGGGTCCTGGGATTGAGCCCCGAATCAGGCTCCCTGCTCGGTGGGAGGCCTGCTTCTCCCTCTCCCACTCCCCCTGCTTGTGTTCTTGCTCTCGCTGTGTCTCTCTCTGTCAAATAAATAAAATCTTTAAATAAGTAAATAAAAACTAAACTTTTAAAAATCAAATGGCACTACTGAAAACAAGCCACAGACTGAGAGAATTCATGTTAACAGGCAACAAATTAGTATCCAGATTATGTAACATCTTTAAATCAATATTTATAAATGAGTAAGAAAAAGAAAAATAGCCCCTATAAGAAGACTTTGGGGGACACCTGGGTGGCTCAGTTGGTTAAGCATCTGCCTTTGGCTTGGGTCATGATCGCAGGGTCCTGGGATGGAGTCCCACATCGGGCTCCCTGCTCAGCGGAGAGTCTTCTTCTCCCTCTTCCTCTACCCCTCCCCCTGCTTGTGCGCTCTCTCTCTCTCTCTCTGATTAATAATAAAATATTAAAAAAAAAAAGACTTTGGCAGTAAATTCTAATTACACGGGACAGACAATTTGTAAAATAAGGGGGAAAAATAAATGGCCAACTAAAATATAAAAAGATGCTCTCCATTAACAATAATAGGAATGCAAAATAAACTTTAATAAGCAAGATTCATTTTTAAAAGTTTTTTTAAATTCAGGGCACGTGGGTGGCTCAGTCAGTTAAGTGGCTGCCTTTGGCTCTGGTCATGATCCCAGGGTCCTGGGATCAAGCCCTGCGTCGGGCTTCCCACTGAGAGGGGAGTATATTTCTCCCTCTCCCTCTGCCCTTCCCCTGCTCATGCTGCCTCTCTCTCTCAAATAAATAAATAAAATCTTCAAAAAAATTAATTAATTAAAAAATAAAAAGTTTTTCAAACTCTCTTAATGGAGATAGAAAATAAAACCCTAGAACAAGGGCTCCTGGGTGGCTCAGTCATTAAGCGTCTGCCTTCAGCTCAGGTCATGATCCCAGGGTCCTGGGATCGAGTCCCACATCGGGCTCCTTCCTCGGGGGAAGCCTGCTTCTCCCTCTCCCACTCCTGCTGCTTGTGTTCCTGCTCTCGCTATCTCTCTCTCTGTCAAATAAGTAAATAAAATCTTAAAAAAAAAACCCTAGAACAAATGGAAAGTCAAACCAAAACTAGGTTTGGAGAATAATTTTTCATTAATTAGTTGGACATGCTGATTCTAAAGTTCTTACGAAAATCAATTAAGAATGGCCAGGGAAATTCAGAAATAAGAGTATGAGAGAAGATTAGCTCTCCAGGAGATAAAAATACAAAATTAAAATAACTAAAAGTATAATCCCAGCAGAGGAGTTGACAGGTAGAACAATGGAAGAAAATTAAAAACCCAGAGTGAGACCCACAAACAGATACAAATTAGTTGATGATAAAGGTGACATTACAGGATTTCTTTCCTATAGTGCCCATGGTTCTTGGTCACACGCTTGGAAGAATGCTAAGAGGTAGACCAGATGGAGAATGGTGGGCAGCAAAGCAAAGTTTACTTAGCGATAGTAAAGTGTAATAAAAAGCTCCCAAAGAGGGTGGGACCGGAGAGGGTCGACACCGGAGCTTCTAAGTCTAGGGGGGTTTTACGGACTTTGTAGGAGGGCTGTCTTGTTCTGATTAACCCTCCCTGCACCTGTCATCCAATCAGGTTTTTGTCATCTATCTATCACAAGAGAAAGGGTGGAGGGCTCCTTTCAGGGTGGTGTAAAATTCTTTTAAGGGTGGTTTCCTCTTGGGGCACCTGGGTGGCTCAGTCATTAAGCGTCTGCCTTCAGCTCATGTCTTGATCCCGGGGTCCTGGGATCGAGCCCCACATCGGGCTCTCCCTGCTCAAGCAGGAAGCCTGCTTCTCCCTCTCCCACTCCCCTTGCTTGTGTTCCCTCTCTCACTGTGTCTCTCTCTGTCTAATAAATAAAATCTCTTTTTTGGGGCGCGTGGGTGGCTCAGTCATTAAGCGTCTGCCTTCGGCTCAGGTCATGATCCCAGGGTCCTGGGATCGAGCCCCGCATCGGGCTCCCTGCTCAGCGGGAAGCCTGCTTCTCCCTCTCCCACCCCCCTGCTTGTGTTCCCTGTCTCGCTGTGTCTCTCTCTGTCAAATAAATAAATAAATACTTTAAAAGAAAAAGAAAAGGTGGTTTCCTCTTAGGGGAGGGGCGGCCTTGTCCCCCCGGCATTTCTCCCAAATATCCTTCATCAACATTACAAATCAATGAGGGAAAAGACGGACCATTTAATAAACGGTGTTGAAACATCTAGGTAACCATCTAGAAAAAAAACATTAACATATCTGTATTTCATGCCTTATGCCAAGATATGTAACAAATGATTCAAGTATTTAAATGTAAATACAAAAATCCTAAAAGGACTACAGGAATGGAAAAACTTGTTTTTATATCACAAAATCCAAAAGCCTGGTGCCTGGGGTGGCTCAGTCAGTTAAGCATCTGCCTTTGGCTCAGGTCATGATTCTGGAGTCCTGGGATCGAGCCCCAAATCGGGCTCCCTGCTCAGCAGGGAGTCTGCTTCTCCCTCTCCCTTTGCCCCTCCCCCCTGCTCATGCTCTCTCTCACTCTGCTATCTATCTCTAATAAATAAACTTTAAAAAAACAAAACAAAACAGGGTTCCTGGGTGGCTCAGTCGTTAAGCGTCTGCCTTCGGCTCAGGTCATGATCCCAGGGTCCTGGGATCGAGCCCCACATCGGGCTCCCAGCTCAGCGGGGAGTCTGCTTCTCCGTCTCTGCCTGCCACTCCCCCTGCTTGTGCTCTCTCTCTGTCAAATAAATAAAATCTTAAAAAAAAAAAAAGCCATATATATCTGCCTGAGTCCAATCAGGTGACAAAAACCACAGCAATTTTATTAACAGGAGGAAGTAAATATAAAGAATTGTTGACTACCGGGCGCTGAGCGTCTGACTCTTGATTTTGGCTCAGGTCATGATCTCAGGGTTGTGAGATGGAGCCCTGCATTGGGCTCTGCGTCGGGCTCTGGGTTAGGCTCCTTGTTGGACTTGTGTTGGGCTCGTGTTGGGTGTGGAACCTGCTTGACATGCCCTCTCTCCCTTTCCTTCTGCCCCTTCCCCACCTCCCATTTCCGCCCCCCATTCGCGCACGCACGCTTTCTCTCTCTCAAAAAAAAATTTTTTTTAATCTAAAAAAAAAAAAAGATTGTCAACAACATAAAAGCATTGAAATGGCAAAAGAAGAATGACCTGTGTGAAATAATAGGAAATATCAAAATATCTACATCGGTGTCTACCCCTGGTTCCTGCTAATATTTGGTCATTAAACCACGGTTCCTCACGGAGAGCTACTAAAATCCTTGTAATTTCCTAAGTGACAGGATGATCGGAGTCTTACAAAGAGCTCCTAAATCCGCATCTTTTGTTCTTTTTTTTTTAAGATTTTATTTATTTATTTGACAGAGACACAGCGAGAGAGGGAACACAAGCAGGGGGAGCAGGAGAGGGAGAAGCAGGCTTCCCGCAGAGCAGGGAGCCCGATTCGGGCTCGATCCCAGGACTCTGGGATCATGACCTGAGAGCCGAAGGCAGACGCTTAAAGACTGAGCCACCCAGACACCCCTGCATCTTTTGTTCTAATGGGATGAATCTGGGGCCTCTGGTTGGGGGCAGGTCACGGAAAACACTAAACAGGATTAGAAGCTTGGAACTTTCAGCCCCACCCCCATCTTCCCAGGAGAGGTTAGGGGCTAGAGATTGAGTTAATAATTGAACATGCTATGTGATGAAGCCTCCATAAAAATCCCTAAAGTATGGGATTCAAGGAGCTTCCAGAATAGTGAATACATCAATGTGCCAGGAGGGTAAAACACTCCAACTCCATCCATAAAGAAGTTCCTGCACCCGGACCCCTGATGGACCTTGCCCTATGTACCTCTCCACCTAACTGTCCAGTTGTACCCTTTATTATATCTTGTTTTTTAAGCTTTTATTTTTTGATAGAGAGAGACAAAGCAAGAAAGGGAACACAAGCAGGGAGAGTGGGAGAGCGGAGAAGCAGGCCTCCCACTGAGCAGGGAGCCCAGTGAAGGGCTCGATCCCAAGACCCCGGGATCATGACCTGAGCCAAAGACAGACGTGTAACGATTGCGCCACCCAGGCACCCCTCCTTTATTATATCTTTTATTTTTATTTGATTTTATTTTATTTTTTAAAGATTTTATTTATTTATTTGAGAGAGCGAGAATGAGAGAGAGTACATGAGAGGGGGAGGGTCAGAGGGAGAAGCAGGCTCCTCGCTAAGCAGGGAGCCCGATGCGGGACTCAATCCCGGGACTCCAGGATCATGACCTGAGCCGAAGGCAGTCGCTTAACCAACTGAGCCACCCAGGCGCCCTATTATATCTTTTATTAAAAACCAGGAAACAGAAAGTGTTTCCCTCTCTTCTGTGAACCATTCCAGCAAATTACCAAACACAAGGAGAGGATCATGGAAACCCCCATTTTAGAACCAGTTGGTCAGAAGTACAGGTGATGGGCTGAGACTTGCAATTGGCTTTCGAAATGGGGACAGCCTTGTAGGACTGAGCCCTTGACCTGTGTGGCCTTTGCTAACTCCAGGCAGTTAGTGTCAGAATTAAGTTAAATTGTAGGACGCCTAGCTGGTATCCACCAAAAATTGGAGAATTGTTTGGTATGGAAAATCCCACACATATGGTATCAGAAGTTGTGTGTGTGTTAGTAAAGGAAACAGGAGTTGTTAGTATAAATCATGGGAAAAAAGAAAAAATTTCCTTTTCAGCCCAATTAGGAGACAAAAGATCCATAGACTCCAAATATGCATAAAAGCTACCAAAAGCTGCTGAATTCCCTTCATAATCTTTATAAAGGTAAAATGAGGAAGCCCCCGAGGGCAGAATAGGGAAATAAAATGCAAAACAGCCCAAGGGCAGTAAATCTAAGACACCCCCCCCCCATAAAGACTTCCTTTAGGTAAGAAGCTCAGCCTGAGGTGATAAATCAATACCCCTTGCATACAGTAAGGGCTGTGTCAGTTAAGAAGGCCCCAAAGATACCTCACTGGGAGAAGTAAAACAACCAGTAACGACCAAAGGAAGAAAAACATTAGCAAAAATCCAGCCTGTGAATCAACCTCTAACAAATGGGTAAGCCAGGGACATTCAAAGGCAGCCAGCATTCATAGAAAGAAAGGAAGGAAGGAAGGAAGGAAGGAAGACGAGAAATTGCAACAAAATTTCCCAGCTACAAAGAATCACCCCAAAAATGAAAATCCCAAACAAATATTTGGCCATGACTTAAAAAGACTTAATGAGAAAGTAGACTTAGTGAAGAAAAAGATACAGAAGAGAAATCTCTCGTCCCAGAGAAGACGGTGTGAGAAAACAAGAGAAGATAAAACTTGATCTTACCCATTTGCAGAACTCAGAGCAGAGGTACAAGGGGAAAAAGAAACATCATAGAAATCAAAGCAAACGCCAGGGAGCACCAGGGGGTATAAACACAGTGGGAAACACAGGAGAAGAACCAGGGCATAAAAATGAAACAGGTGTAGAAAATGAAATGGAGGGGCGCCTGGGTGGCTCAGTTGGTTAAGCGACTGCCTTCGGCTCAGGTTATGGTCCTGGAGTCCTGGGATCGAGTCCCGCATCGGGCTCCCGGCTCGGCAGGGAGCCTGCTTCTCCCTCTGACCCTCTCCCCTCTCATGCTGTTTCTCTCTCTCTCTCTCTCAAATAAATAAATAAATAAAATCTTTAAAAAAAAAAGAAAATGAAATGGAAATAGAGTTTTAAAATAAGTCATAAAGAGGGGGGCCTGGGGGGCTCAGTCGTTAAGCTCAGGTCATGATCCCAGGGTCCTGGGATCAAGTCCCACATTGGGTTCCCTGCTCAACAGGAAGCTTGCTTGTCCTTCTCCCACTCCCCCTGCTTGTGTTCCCTCTCTCGCTGTGTCTCTCTCTGTCAAATAAATAAAATCTTTTAAAAAAATAAAATAAAATAAGTCATAAAGATGCTGATACATAGAGAACACAGGCAGTGGAGAAGCAATAAACAGATAAGTGGAGTCCCCAAACGAAGAAAACAAACTAACGGAACCGAGCAAGTAATATGAGATGATGTTCCTGAAATAAAAGGCAACTTGACATACTGAGTACCAGGGGAAATGGACACCACATGGTCACTGCAAAGACATAGTAGACGTTAAAAATAAAGGAACAGTCCCTCTTCCTCTTTCACTTCCTCTTTCTTTGTCCTGTCCCTTCTAATCAATTCAGACAAAAGTCATTTGTTGGCACCAGGTCAAACTGGCATGCATGTAGGGAGGGGGAGAACGGGCAGAGGCGACCCCAAAAGTAACAGCATTGGAGCCTGAGCAGAGGAAGGAGGACTTCTGGGGACAAGAGCACAATGGACAGAATGTTTGTGTCCCCCTGGAATTCATATGTGGAAATCCTAACCCCCCAATGTGATGGTATTAGGAGGTGGGGCTTTTGGAGGTGATTAGGTTAGCAGGGTGAAGCTTCACGCAGAGCCCCCTTGCTGTCTTTCTACCACGTGGGGACACAATGAGCGAGAAGTGAGCAGTCTGAAACCTGAGAGAGGGTCTCACCCCACCCCGACCCTGTTGGCACTCTGATCTCAGACGTCTGGTCTCCAGAACTGTGGGAAATCAATTGTGTTGCTTATACACCACCTCGTCTGTGGTATTTTGTTACAGCAGCCTGAAGTGACTAAGACAAAGAGTGACCTGTCCCAGGATGTCAGAGCTTCATTGGGGTAAAGAGGGGACCCCATGGGGAAGAGCTGGCTGGCACAGGGTGTCACAACCCAAGTGGGGTGCAGAGAGTGTCCGTGATAGAGGGCAGCCTGGCGTGGGGTGCTGGAGCCTAAGTGGGTGAGGAGGGCTTCCGCATGGAGGGACAGCTCGGCATGGGCCCAGGTCTTGTGAGAATAGTATCAGTGCAGGAAGGGAGGCGGCCCAGCATGAAGTGTAGCCCCCTGACAGCGACCTGCATCCATGAGTAGCAGCCAGAGCAACGGGGCTGGTGCGTACTCCGCAAAGCTGAGAGAGAGCAGGCTATCAGGACAAACAAACCTGTAGGTGACGACAAAGGCAGGCACCACCCCTGGACTCGGGAACCAGTGCTCAGGTCAGTACAGCACACAGCGGCGGCATGGCCAGCCTGCCCAGACCGTAAGGCTGGCCTCAGGGCTGTCCATGGGCGCCACACAACAGCAGACACCCGAAGGTGTCAGAGCTGATTGGGAACGCGGTGCTCTGCGGCGCATTTCCATCCATCTCTGGTGCCCCACCGCCAGGCACTTGCCTGCCCCTCTCTCACTTCCATTTCTTTCCTTACTTCTCCCATCTCAGGACTTCCAAGAGAAGCGACCTCTAGTTGATCAGAGGCAGATCAGAGGGAGCCTCCTGCAAGAGTTAATGATTACAACAGCCCAAGAACGTTTGAACCAAAGGATAAGCAGGCTAATCTAAAGACCTTGGTTCCGGTCCTTGGCCCTGGGTGTGGGACTTTACCGACTCAGGCTTAGGTAAATCCTGCTCCCTGGACAACTGGGCCCCGTTCCAAAGGAGAGGTTTCAGTGAGAGCTCCTGGCACTCACTCTCTCAAGTTGGTGCAGAACTAGTTGAAGAAATTTCTGTACCTAAAATGTAAACTCCAAGCGATTGCAGATGGAAAGACCAAATTCATTTTAACAGGCAGTTCAGCAAAGATATCAAGAGACGTTCCTTCCAGGTCAGACAGCGTGGGACGAGGGACACAGATAAGAAAGCCTCTGAATCAAGGATGAGGAACATACAGACGGGAATTCCAGAGTGTGAAGAGGTTAGATTTAATGACATTCTAGAACACAGCCAAGGTAAGACCGTCGAGGATGGTAGAAACGTTCTTTCCCTGGGCTAATACGGCCGCGCCAGTGACATGTGGCTACTGAGCACTGGGAATACGGCTAGTGCAACTGAAGACCTGCATTTTCAATTTTACCTAATTGTCATTAATTAAAATATTTAAATAGGCACATGTGGCTAGTGGCTCCCATACTGAACAGCGGGCAGCTCTGCAGAAGTTGTGGTCATTGCGTAACTGACTTCTGGTGAACTATGCGAATTATTCTGGTAGTTTTCAAATGTCTCAAATAATCAAAAAGAATTATTTTTTGTATAAATAAAATTCTGAGTGAAAGGACTCTTTTTTTTTTAAAGATTTTTATTTATTTATTTATTTGTCAGAGAGAGAGCACACAAGCAGGGGAAGCAGCAGACAGAGGGAGAAGCAGGGAGCTGGATGTGGGACTCAATCCCAGAACCCTGGGATCATGACCTGAGCCGAAGGCAGACGCTTAACCGACTGAGCCACCCAGGCGTCCCTGAAAGAACCCTTCTTAATTCATGTAAGTCAAATTTGCAGGGCTCTGGAGTCCTGGTGAGGCAAGTTACGTGAACTTGGATGCTAACTGTGGTCCAGATGGTGGTGTTCAAAGTGGGCAAACCACTCCCAGATAGGCATTACCAGAGCTCGATGATGACCAGTTGCTATCTGGGTGTTTGTTCCCGGTGTATGAAGGGGCTTTGTAAACGGGTAGAGTGCCTTGTAGACCTCCCAGTGGGGGAGAATTCCCCAGTGTTCCCATCCCTACCTAAATCTTCCCCACAAAAGCCTATCAGACACGTGTCAGAAGAGGTAGCATGGTTTTCTTCAGACCAGCACTCACGTGGTTTCTTATGCATGGGAAGTAACACAGGGAGGGTAACAGAGATGGGGAAAGAAGAAAACAGATGGGAAATGAGGGGATAGAATGGGGTCAACAGGAAAGGAAAGTCATCTTCTGTCTGAGGTAAGAAACCAGCAATTTCTAAGACCCTTTGGTGAGGATTTATTAATGTGTAAACAAGATGTTCCCCTTTCAACCCCAAAGACTCAGAAGTCTTTTGGGACCCATAAACCTGCAGGAAGAGGGGGCCGTGAGGTGGGCTAAGGGGAGCCTGTGCCGTGAAGAGGCAGGAAGAAAGTAAGGTTAGAGCTTAGAACTGCCAAGAAAATAATGGGGAAGGAGAGGAGCCAGCTCAGGGTTTTCCTGGTCTAAAGGGACTAGGAAGGCTGAGGCCTCTCCCCCAGCTGTCTCCCACCTGCCATACCTAAGTGTCCTGCAGCTTCAGTGGGGGACCCTGGGAGGCCATTGCTGGCCTTCCATCACTTGTGTGAGGGGACAGACCTTGCCTATGGCCCTGTCTGCTCTCAGCAGTGCGGATGAAGAGGAGCACCTGAGGGCCAGGAAACTTTGCTCTATGGCTACTTCCCTCTCTGTAACAGAAATCCTGAGTGCCTCCCAGGACTCTTGTAAGCATAACCCAAAAGTCCCCATATCCGTCAGTCTATGGATACAAACAAAATTATGTTTGCATCAGCAAGTGGAGATGTCCTGCTTTCGTCCCCACTTGCCCACTTGGGGCTCCAGGGCCCGGCACATTGCCCTCAAGTATTTGGGGCATTTCTCAGGAGGTGTGTCCTATGTGCTCAGAAACCCATCTGTGGGCTAGAGTCAGCGTCAAGCACTTTCGCCCCGTCCCCCCTCCTGCCCTGCTCCTCTCCACCAGCGTCCCCGTTCACGAGCCTGCGACGAGGGCACCTCACCTGGGCCTCAGCCCAGGTGCCGCTTGTGAAAATGCAATGTCTGTCCCATGAATGCTCTCCCGTGCTTCTAGTGCTGTGCTCAAAGGCGCCAGGCGCTGGGCAGAAACTTCTCTGATTTTGTGAAATACTTTACAACCCTGCTTGTTTCACTCCAGTGACCAGACCTCAGCAACCTGTGGCTGCCAGAGAAGGTCATTTAAGAAAAAAACAAAAACAACTTAATTTTGAATAATAATAATGAGCTCCCCTTCTGCCTCCCAGCTCCCCTTTTCTGAGGTGGAAGCCCGGTTCAGCCGCACCTCACTTCGGGTATTTTGAGGTCTCAGGGAATGCTTTTTGCTGTCCTTGATTTGCTCTTCCTTGTCACTCACTGGTTCCCCTGCCTGGGGAACTGATGTTCAGTCACAGCCCTGTGTCCAGACTCTACCAATGCTCTGGCCAGCTCTGCAGCAGGTCTGGGTTCTCTCAGAAGTATCTTGTACAAATATGCCCTGAAAAATACAAACCACTGCACTCAGAGCTCGGAATGTTCTTATATAAAAACTGAAAAGTCTACGAGCCCGTAAGATACATCTCTTCTCCTCTGAATCAGACAACCGCGGTGCCGGAAGCACCCCTAGCAATGACCCAAAGTCATTATACTTGTGAGGACAGCCCCAGCACCACCGGGCTGATCATGCCCAGAACTCCCTGCACAGGCCAGGCAGGGAGTGCCAAATTCTGGAAACCAGGTCGCGTCAGCCTTTGCGTGTCTTCGCCTCACCCAGCTGCTTCAGACGTGCCGGTGACTTCACCCCCTCCAGCTGCCAGGGAGAACACAGACATCCGCAGTCTTGCCACTCCCAGAGTCCTGTGGGAAGCCGAGCTGGCCCTGTGGCCCGTGTCTAGGGGGTGAATGGATCAGGCCAGCCTGTAAGACCTCAGGGTTAGCATGTCCCACTGAGCATTCGGTGGATCTTCCATTGCCCTCCAGGCCTTGGCAGGGTCAGAACCGGCCTCGAGTGTCAGTGCCTGGGGGCCTGCATCAGGGACTGCGGTCCATTCTGAATTCCCAACATGGCCCACTGGCCTAGAGTTTGGCCCTCTCTTATGGCTACCTGAGACCTCCTCACCCACAGCCCCGGCCAACATCCCTAAAGAAATGCCCCTAAAGATACGCCCTGAAGAAACATATCTTGCTCCATTTCCTGCTTCTTCCCTGGACCCAGCCGGCTTCCTCGCCCCCAGCAAGCTACAAAGCCAGAGCCAGGAGGGCAGCTGGCGGAGGGAGGCCATCAGCAGACAGAGCTCTGGGTCTAGAGCACAGAACAGCAGGTGGTGGAAATGACCCTCTGTCCCCTGGGGAGTTTGCAGCAGTTAAGACAAGGGGCTGAGCAACCGTCATGGTGAGAAGCCATGGTGGGAACCTCCGGGGGCTGCTCAGTGCCTCCCTGGGTCACCAGCATCCTCGGTGACACAGGCAGCTCTGATCCCTAGTGGAGGTGGAGAGGCAACCCAGCTTCAGCATCCGGGGAGAAAAAAGTAAGACTCCGACCTGAAGGGGAGATCTTGGCACTCTCCTGAGCCAACTTGGGCCCCTCCCTGTGGCCCGTGGCCCATCTCCCAGGCCTCCTCAGCTCCTGGAACAGTCTCCGAAGGCCTAAAGTCATGCTTGGCACATAGCACAGGCTTGGTAAACAGGTGCCAAATGAATGGATGAATCTGAAAGTGAGGCCTGCTCCCCTGCAGTGTCTGCTTTCATGGCAAAACAGGCTGCAGCTTCGATATCCTTTGTGTGTTGGGACGACGACGCCCTGTCCCCCTCACCGTCTCAGCCCCTGTTCCTCAGTGAGAGTGCCCTCCTTGCCCTCCTCACTCGGCGTGGACAGAATCAAGGCTTGGGAGGCCCCCATGATTCTCTCTTTTTTACTAGTCTGGGCAGAATCCTGCCCTCACTCCTGTCGGACTGGTTTGGATGGCTCCATTTCATGGGGCCTGCACTCCTAAGAACAGTGTCATAAACACCTCACAGCGACATCTCTCACACAGTTGAACCTCACTTTCCTGGGGCCACAGCCCTCTGTGCTGAGGGCAGAAGCAGAGCACCGTGTGAAGGGTAGCACCCTCCTTGACCACATCTCCTCAGGGGCTCTGGAGGAAATCCTTATAAAATCTTTTTTCCCCCCCAAAAAATGCTTAAGCAAGTAGGAGTAGACAGCTCCTGTGTGGAGTTCATTCATACACTCCACACATATTTCTCACCTGCCTTCCCTGTGTCAGGAGCTGCCCTAGGAGCTGGGGTCCAGCAGAGAGCGCAACTAAATGCCCTCATGGAGCTTCCATTCTACTGCAGTAAGAGGGACGATAAACAAATAAATAATAGCACTAAGTGCCAAGAAGAAGAATCGGTCAGAGTAAAGGGATACAGAATGGCTGGGAAGGATGTGTGTGCGCGTGTGTGTGTGTGCGTGTGTGTGTGTGTGTCTTATCTGAGGGAATGTCTCCAGAGAAAGTCTTCCCGATAAAGTGATTTTGAACAGAGACCTGGAGAAAGTGAGAAAGTGAGCTGTGTCTTTGGGAGGAAGTTTATCTGTCCAGGAAGAAATTAAAAACACAAAGACCCTGAAGCAAGAGTGTCTGGTATGTTGAAGGAACAGCCAAGCAGCTGGTGTGGCTTAGGTGAGGGCAAAGAGCGGTAGATTTGAGAGGTAGCACGGAGTCCGAACCCAGATGTCACGGTAAAGATTTTAGATTCATTCCAAGTGATATGGGAATCCATTACAAGGTTCTGAGCGGAGGTGAGACATTATCCAACTTGAATTATCAGAGGAACACACGAAAGGATTGGTCTTTTATAGAAAGCTAACCAGGGAACTTAAATCCTTTTAACATCTCTATTGATATCACCATTGAGCAAGTACTAGAGATAATACCTTCAATGGCTTACTTCCTTTTTAGGGTCTGGTTATTCTTTGTTGGTCACTGGTAATTATCATAAAAAAGACACCCACCCCAACGCCTAGGGCAGGGTGGTCCGGTTTGTTTCCTTATCCCTGGTTTTCCCACACCTCCACATTTTTGGGATTTCTGTGAGCCTGACCACATAGCCCCCTATGTATGTCTCCCTACCTAGCCCCACCTGTGCCTTACTCGTTGTTTCATACATTTGTTACCATTCATGATCTAGGAAACACAGTTTTTGCTTATGTCTCTATTTCAGAGGAGGATTTGCTTCTCTCTAATATCCTCTATAAAATGCTGAGTGCTGTCTCTACATGATGGGGCAGTTCTGTTTTCCCTGCCATGCTGTGTTTTCTCTCTAGGAGAAACTTTCTCCTCGAACTTCTGCTATGGGAGGGATATTTTAAAGCCCCTTGACACCACAGCACACCGGAGACCATGAACACTGAGGGTGAGTAAGTAGGAAAGACTCACTTCCTCTGCTACAACAGCTGAAGGGAAAAATTCTGTTTCTTCATCTACTACCCTTAATACTTCATTCTGGTCACCAAATATGGGGGAGAGGGGTTCCCCACACCAAGCAATTCTCCAGTTTTCTGTAGATAACAATTGGGTGTCCTAGAATTCAATTCTGACATGACCTACCTTGGGTTAGAGCATACCCCACTGGTTAAGAGCTAGTCCCAGAAGACTTCAGCCCCTCCCCCGCTCCAGATAACAATTACAAGTCCACGTTGTTACATGTGCTTGTGACCTACTGGATATAAGTCAGAGGTTCCCACAACACCCACCTTGGGTTTGATAATTGGCTACAGCAGCTCACAGAACTTATAAAAATAGTTTACTTACTAGATTACTGGTTTATTATTAAAGGATACAGTTCAGAACAGCTAAATAGAAGAGGCGCATAGGGCAAGGTATGGGGGAAGAGGTGTGGAGTTTCCCTGCTCTCTCCAGCACCCTCACGTGTTCACCAGCCCAGAAGCTCTCTGAACCCCACTGTTTAAGGGTCTTATGGAGGCTTCATTATGTAGGCATGATTGATTATATCACTGGCCATTGGTGATTAATTCAACCTCCAAACCCTCTCCCCTCCCCCAGAGATAAGGGGATGGGGCTGAAAGTTCCAACCTTCTAATTACCTGGATGGTTCCCCTGGCAGCCAGCTCCCAGGTTAGAGGCTTTCAAAAAGTCACCTCATTAACATAAAGTTAGATATGGTTGAATGGGACTTGCTATGAATAACGAAAAACACTTTTATCTCTCTCATCTCATGAAATTCCAAAGATTTTAGGAGCTCAGTGCCGGGAATGGGGATGAAAAACCAAAAATATACTTTTTATTATAATTCACAGTATTGCACTGAGCCTGGTGTACTACCAGGAGGTTTTCTCTCTTTCTTTCTTCTTTCTTTTTTTAGGATTTTATTTATTTATTTGAGATAGAGAGAGAGCGCGCGAGCGCACACGCAGAGGGAGCCGCGTAGGGAGAGGAAGAAGCAGAACCCCCCCGTAGAGCAGGGAGCCTGACGCGGGGGCTCAATCCCAGGACCCTGGGATCATGACCTGCGCCGAAGGCAGACGCTTAACCGACTGAGCCACCCAGGCCCCCCTACCAGGAGGTTTTCAATAATATTTTGTATATATTTTTCCTATGGGAATGCATCTCTAATTTAATGACAAATGAGAAAATATAATCAACTTGCAAAATCTCTATTCCTGACAGTCTATAAAGTAGAAGATATCAGTAGATTTTCCTTGACACCATGGACTGGTGGTAATTTATTTTTGAATTTATGAGCATTATTTGACTCCCTGACTCACCACACAGCCTGAGAATCACTCCGATGGCATGCGAGTCATACTCTGGGAATTATGGAGGTGTGGCATGTCTGAGATAGTACAGAGTCTCCTGGTCCAGTTTTGCCCTTGCCTAAGTCAAAGACATTGGACAAAATGTCCTAGAGTTCCCTGTGCCCAGGACCTATTCTTCTTATTTTAAGTCAAGGAAAGCCCTACTCTTTACTATGCGCAAATGCGAGGACCAGCCAGGTTCTCCCCCCTGAGAAACTAGAACAAGCTGGGAAAACCTCACTCTACCCAGGCATGCTCTTGTTCAGGGAAATGCCTCTGGCCCTCCCTCTAATATTCAGTTGGCTTCTCCCTCAGGGCAACAGGACACACAAAGCTATAACAACACTGGCCTCATGCACAAACATTCAGAGAATACAAGCAAACAGACCCATGGCTACCACAGCTTCCTCATACTAGAACAACTGTTCCTAGAACCCCAAACATACCATGATTCAGATCTCCACTGTTTTATTGCCTGTCATTGGAGAATAAGTAGTTAAGGTTTAGCTAACAGTGGGGTCTTTATTTTGTATAAGCTTTAGAGCAAAGGTGGGGATTCAAGCCGCACTGGCCATGTTGTTCCTGACAGTACCACCAGAATGACAGAAGGTAAGTTTGGAAATGATTTTGAGATGGGAAATAGCAGCTTTGGAGAAATGCTCTACCTAAGACTGGAGGCCTCACTTGGAGAACAAGAAATAATTCCATGTTCTGCGAGGTCACCAGCTAAGACTATCTAAGAAAATTTTCCTCATAATTTTGAAAACGAGAGTGTGATATAAACCAATCTTCCACAAATATACAATTTCTTAAGAAACTGGGCTATGTCCTGGAAGGGGAAAAGGAAGGAAAAGGAAGCTTATTATAGCTATGCATAGGCTGGTCCTGGTTCTTGCTTAGCTTTCATACTGAGATAGGGTTCACAGACCAGACAGTTAGGATGGAACACGACAGGAAACAAAGTGGACGTCACCATGGTTTGCCATCTCCCTGGACACTCTGAGTTGACAGAACAAGCTGAACCGCACGGGGGTGGAATAAAATCCTTGAGTGGGTAGCATGGGCCTTGGCAAAGAGTGTTCAGGAGAGGGCGCCTGGGTGGCTCAGTTGGTTGGGCGACTGCCTTCGGCTCAGGTCATGATCCGGGAGTCCCGGGATCGAGTCCCGCATCGGGCTCCCTGCTCGGCGGGGAGCATGCTTCTCCCTCTGACCCTCCCCCCTCTCATGTGCTCTCTGTCTCAAATAAATAAATAAAATCTTTAAAAAAAAAAAAAAAGAGTGTTCAGGAGGATCTCTACTGAGTGACCAGAATCTAGGTCCTCCAGCAAGAATCCAATTTAGTGCTGAATAAGCTTATTCCCTCCTCCACTATGGGTTCCGCAGGCTACAGAAAAGTGGCATAAAATTGAGCCTCCTACTCAAACTATAGCTCTGAAGGGAAGATACATTTGTCCCGGATGAGTGAGAAAGCTCACACTTGCTCAAAGCCAAAACGAAAGTGCGCCAGGTCTGCCTACTGTGACCTTGAGCAGCAAGAAAAATAAGTGGCTTTTCCCCCTGGGCAATTAGGTGAACACACAAGGGGGAAAAAGAAAGAACACCTCATACAAAAGGCAGAAAACCCAATCCGAGAGAAACTACAATCTGAGAACAAAGACGCTCTACCCAAAAACTTGTTCATGAACATTCACAGTGGCATTATTCATAATAGCTAAAAGGTGATAACCACCCAGATTTCCATTATTTGATGAATGGGTAAACAAAATGTGGTATATCCCTGCAATGGAATATTATTTGGCCATAAAAAGCAACAAGGTACTGATGTATGCTCCAGTGTAGGTGAAACTTGAAAGCATTATGCTAGGGGCGCCCGGGTGGCTCAGTGGGTTAAGCGTCTGCCTTCGGCTCAGGTCATGAGCCCAGGGTCCTGGGATGGAGCCCCATGTTGGACTCCCTGCTTCTCCCTCTCCCTCTGCCTGCTGCTCCCCCTGCTCATGCTCTCTGTCAAATAAATAAATAAAATCTCTTAAAAAAAAAAAAGAAAGCATTATGCTAAGTGAAAGAAGCCAGTCACAAAGACATATTTATATGATTCCATTTCTATAAAATATCCAGAATAGGCAAACTATCTATATAGACAAAAAGTGGATTAGTGGCAGTTTAGGACTAGGGGGTGGGAGGACAGCAGAGTACTACCCAAAGGGTATGTGGTTTCATTCTGAAGTGATGAAAATATTCTAAAATTGACTGTGCTGGTGGTTGTACACATCTGTGGATATCCTAAAACCCACTGAATTGTACACTTTAAATGGGCAAGTTGTATGGCATGTGAATTACAGCTCAATAAATCTGTTTAAAAAAATAAGAGCTAGCAATGTTGTCTAAGAGACTCATTTATTTTTATTTTTATTTTTTTATTTTTTAAAGATTTTATTTATTCATTTGACAGAGAGAGACACAGCGAGAGAGGGAACACAAGCAGGGGAAGTGGGAGAGGGAGAAGGAGGCTTCCCGCTGAGCAGGGAGCCCGATGCGGGACTCGATCCCGGGACTCCAGGATCAGGACCTGAGCCGAAGGCAGACGCTTAACTGACTGAGCCACCCAGGCTCCCTAAGAGACTCATTTAAACCAACCAAAAAAAATAGGTGCAGAAAAAATGCAATAAAGGCACGGGGGAAGATTTTTTTTTAAAAGTCCAATTTTCTGCAAATGCTTATGCTATAATATTTAATTACAAAACTTTAATAAATTCTAGAAAGTGATGCATCACTTCAGGACCAGTCAGGAAAACAGGGACCACATTGGTTATTTTAACGGAGAGAATGTGGGGAATTGGTCAGGCTGACAAAACAAAAAGCACGAGGAGAAGCATGATGAGGTAGGTAGTAGAGTTAGTAACTACAGCTACCACCCCTGGGGAAATCAAGAAAAGAGGGGGACATTAGCTGAACTTAGAAACAAAGGAGGTGCCCCACAGAGTTGGGACTTGGATCTCTGAGGAGGGGACACCCTGGTTGCTCCTGCTACTTCAGGAGTTTGGAGTTTGTCCCCAGAGAGCAGGGTCCCAGTCCTCTGAGGAGGGGGCACTGTTCAGCCACTGCTTAGCCCTCCAAGGGAGTATCAGCAGGCTGGTTCTAGGAGCAGGCAAAGAAGGTAGAAACTGGAACCAAGTGCTACACTTGGGCTGAGGTGCTGTCTTGGGATCCTTCTGACAGGAATAATAAGTGGAAAGAGCAAGAGGCTTCTCCTCTCTCCCACCTTCTCATCTCTTTCCAGGTGCCCGTTATTGACAATGTTTACCAGGTAGCCCACTGGTGAAGAAGTGTCGTTTGCAGAATCCTAACCTCAGCACCGCCAAGTTTGGAGCTGGGAGACAATAGATTAATAGCACAGATGATGAGAAAACATCAAAATGAGATGAAAGGGATGATTGGAGAGCTAAGGAAAAATCAAAACCAACGGTCACATTGCACCATTGACAATTTGGCTGAAAATTGAATTTATAACATGGAGAAAATGCTTGATGTAATTGTAGTAAATTCAGAAGAAAAAGACAAAGATATTAAAGCAATTAACAAGGAGATGATACATGTGAAGGACAAAGATGTTTCCTTTTTTGTCCCCCAAATTCTTTTTAATAGTGTCTTCTCATTGGCTTTAAGTTGTACAAGATGTTTCAAACAAGACTAATTCTTATCCCTGAAGTAGAAAAATCTATCAAAGGTCAGAGAAAAAATATTCAGGGCTGTTATACAGAAAAATTTCCCTGAAAAGATTAAAGAACTTAATTTCAAATATCAAGGTTATACTGTAATACTGTTAGGAAATCTGTTAGGAACTGATTGACAGCAAGATATATTGTGGTTAAGACATCAAACTTCAGGGGTGCCTGGGTAGCTCAGTCGTTAAGTGTCTGCCTTCAGCTCAGGTTATGATCCTGGGGTCCTGGGATAGAGCCCGGCATCGGGCTCCCTGCTTCGGGGGAAGCCTGCTGCTCCCTCTCCCACTCCCCCTGCTTGTGTTCCCTCTCTAGCTGTGTCTCTCTCTGTCAAATAAATAAATAAATAAATAAATCTTAAAAAAGAAAAAAAGACATCAAACTTCAAAAGTAGAGAAAAAAATTCTTTTTTTCTTTTTTTTTTTTAAAGATTTTAATTATTTATTTGACAGAGAGACAGCGAGAAAAGGAACACAAGCAGGGGGAGTGGGGGAGAGAGAAGCAGGCTTCCCCCGAAGCAGGGAGCCCAATGCAGGGCTCGATCCCAGGACCCCGGGATCATGACCTGAGCCGAAGGCAGATGCTTAACTGACTGAGCCACCCAGGTGCCCCGAGAAAAAAATTCTTAAGTAGTTTAAAATCAAATCAGCCTAAGACTTTTCCATAAGATTCTCATGTAAGAACAGTGTCCACAAAGTCCCCGGGTGTGAGGGTGGTGGTGGGGGGGGAGGGGACAGCAAGACTCAAGAATAGTTGTTTAAGGGGCGCCTAGGTGGTTCAGTTGGTTGAGCATCTGCCTTCGGCTCAGGTCATGATCCCAGGGTCCTGGGATCCAGCCCCAGAGCCCTGCGTCTGGCTCACTGCTCAGATAGGAGCCTGCTTTTCCCTCTGCCTCTCCTCCTGCTTGTGCGTGTTCTCTCTCTCAAATAAATAAATAAAATCTTAAAAAAAAATCAGTTAAGTTTAAATAAAACAAGAAGGCATTTTTTTTGTTTTGATTTCTTTTATTTAAATTCAATTAATTAACATAGAGTGTATTATTAGTTTCAGAGGTAGAGTTCAGTGATGCATCAGTCTTATATAATACCCAGTGCTCATTACATCATGTGACCTCCTTAATGTCCATCACCCAGTTACCCCAATCTCCCACCCCCCTCCAGCACCCTCAGTTTGTTTCCTATGATTAAGTCTCTTATGGTTTGTCTCCCTTTCTGATTTTGTTTTGTTTTATTTTTCCCTCCCTTCCCCTAAGATCCTCTGTCTTGTTTCTTAAATTCCACATATGAGTGAGATCATATAATTGTCTTTCTCTGATTGACTTATTTCACTTAGCATAATACCCTCTAGTTCCATCCATATCCTTGCAAACAGCAAATTTCTTTTTTTGATGGCTGCATAATAATCCATTGTATATATACACCACAGCTTCTTTATCCATTCATCTGTAGATGGACATCTGGGCTCTTTCCATAGTTTGGCTATTGTGGACATTGCTCCTATAAACATTGGGGTGCACGTACCCCTTCGGATCCCTACATTTGTATCTTTGGGGTAAATCCCTAGTAGTGCAATTGCTGGGTCATAGGGTAGCTCTGTTTTCAACTTTTTGAGGAAACTCCATACTGTTCTCCAGAGTGGCTGCACCCGCTTGCATTCCCACCAACAGTATAAGTTGGTCCCCCCTTTCTCCACATCCTCACCAACATCTCTCTTCTCCTGACTTGTTAATTTTAGTCATTCTGACTGGTGTGAGGTGGTATCTCATTGTGGTTTTGATTTGTATTTCCCTGATACCTACTGATGTTACGCATTTTTTCACATGTCTGTTGGCCATTTGGATGTCTTCTTCTGAGAAATGTCTGTTCATGTCTTCTGCCCATGTCTTGATTGGATTATGTGGTTTTTGGGTGTTGAGTTTGATAAGTTCTTTATCGATTTTGGGTACTAGCCCTTTATCTCAAAAGACATTTGCAAATGCCTTCCCCCATTCTGTCAGTTGTCTTTTGGTTTTGTCCACTATTTCTTTTGCTGTGCAAAAGCTTTTTATCTTGATGAAGTTCAAATAGTTCATTTTTGCCTTAGTTTCCCTTGCCTTTGGAGACGTGTCTAGAAAGGCATTTTCAAAACTTAAGGAGTATAAGGCTGTTGAAAGATTGCAAATACACACAAATTCTTTGTAGCTTCTCCATCAAAAGATGAAGTCTGTTTCTTCATCATTTAAATCTGGGCTGGCCTTATGATTTGCTTTGGCCAATGACACAGCAGAAGGGACATGACATGAATTCCAAGCCGGCAGCTTCCATTCTCACTCTCTGCCACCACTGTGAACAAACCCAAACAAGTCTGCAGGAGGGGCTACAGGTGCCTTGGCTGACCACCAGACCTGAGCCATGCAGCCCAGCCAGGTTTGATCCTGGCTGACCAGTTGCACAGGTAGGTCCAGGAGAGATCAGCTGAACCTCCCAGTTGAACCCAGCCCAACTGACCAACTTACAGAACCAGGAGCTAGGAAATGATCATTGGGGGTGGTTTGTAACCCACATAAATAAAGGCTAACTGATAAATGATGAAATCCCTATAACTGAATCAAAATCAAGTCAGACATGAAGAAGCCATACACAGTAAATACATTTAAATACTGAAATTAAGAAAAATCAATAGGAAAATGATGGATAAAAATAGAATGTCAGTATTATAAACCCTGACAAAGTAAAAAATAATATGATCCCCAAATTAGGAAGTACAGGGAAGATAGCAGGGAACTCGCTACTGAGCAATATTGAAGCACATAGTTGAAAAAGTCCCTCCGTCCTATTATGATTTTTTTTATCATTTTAACTTTTGAGAAACCTTTTACAAATCAATCTCTCTTACAATGAAGAAACATGCATCTGAGCAGTTTCTTTCAGTTCTTTTGTTAAATCCAAGTAAGACTAAGTTCAACACTGTATTTTAAAAATAGCATGTGCAAACTGAGCCTATTCCTGTCCATTACTCTATGTAGCTCTCTATCTGTCCTCTCTGTATTTATGCTTGTCATAATGCTGTTCGCCACATGTGGATATTAGTATTTCTGTGATACTGAAATTGGGATGGCTTGAACTTTTATTTCTTGAAATTTTTATAAAAGGCTTATATTATTTTTATAAAAACAACAAATTTGTAAAAAGAGTTTACAAGAAATTTCATTAGCAGTCCCGGTGGAAAGCGGCATTTTCATAGGGAATATTAAAATGGCATTATGCTCTAAGATGTGGTCTATCTAAACTAGTGGTATGCAATGGCTACATGCTATAACCACCAGGGAATGTATTTAAAAATATCAATATCCAGGCTTCAGCCAGACCAGAACCATTCAATCAAAATCTCTGGGATGGGGCCTGAGAATGATATAATTCAAATGTTCCCCCAGGAGATTCTGATGTGCAACTCTGGCTGAGAACCACTTGTCTCAACAAGCCATACAGACACATTCCTAAAATGCAATGTGTGTTGCTGGAAGTCAGGCTCCTCATTCCACCCTATGCCTTTTCCAGCCCACAGGGACATCCAGAGGATCTGTTACTAAAGAAGACAGGGAGAACGAATATTCTGGGTGGGCTACTAGCAGATAGGATGCCTGTCAGCATGAACTGGGGGCAAGATGCTTTCTTGTTTACATCTAGAAGGAGAAAGAGCCTGGCTTTTTCCCCCCAGATGCTCTGAGTTGGCAGGTCTTTGTGTCCCACAGGTTCTAAATGAATCCACTACAGAACCAGTGCTTATCAAGTGAGATGGAATTATTGTGATTGGTTTACCAATGCTTCTTAAACTTTATTATGTAGAGGAATTGCCCAGGAATCTTGTTAAAATGCAGATTTTGATTCAGCAGGTCTGGAGTGGGGCCAAGATTCTGCATTTCTAACAAGCTCCCAGGTGATTAGAATGGCTGTCAGGCATCAATTACAATGTCCACCTTAACTATCAAGCACACCTGATATTTACAGTAGCTGAGGAACGCATTCTTTCCTTGTAGGTGAATATACAAGAGAAGCCAATTATTATCAGAAGGTGCGTAATGAGCAAAGCCAGATTGCAAAGCGTGTATGAAGGCACAGAAGCAAGGAACTGCTCACGTGCAGGGTGAATCAGGAGCTGGAGGTAGGCAGAGTCAGATCGCTGAAGGGTTGGACTTTCATCTGTATTCTGCAGAGCACAAAGCCTCTAAGAGATTTAGCATGAAAAAAAGTCTTTTAGAGTCAAATTTGTTTGGGCAATGTTGTACACTATGTCCCTCACTTGGATATTTACAATGCATAATTTGATTTTAAAGATACTAAGAAGCCTTTTGTCAAATAAAGATAATACCTCATAAACAGTACAGGTTATATAATTTGTGGAGCCCAGTGCAAAATGATAATTTATCTTTTCCAAAAACTTAAGATTTTCTAGATGACAATGACGGAGCATTAAACCAATTGTGGAAGTCTTCTACTAAAGCTTCTAAAGCTTCAGGCCTTGTGGGACTGCAGGTCACATGCCTGTGAAGCTGCCCTGTTCATGGGGATATTGGAAGCATTAAATGAAATAATGTATGGAAAATGCTTTAGTGCTTACATGCTGTAAGCATCACTACCAAAGCTACGGTTGGGTCTCAAGCCTGGAATCACCACTACCAAAGCTTACATACTATAAGCTTACATACTGCAAGCACTAAATAAATAAATAATGATGATGTTCACACAGCTTTTAGTTAGGACTCTTGGTTGTAACAAAAACTCACTTCATTAAGCTTAAGCAAAAAAAGCAGAATTTATTATAATGATCCAGGTATGTGTTTCAGAATCCAAGGGTAGGGGCGTCTGGGTGGCACAGGCATTGGGCGTATGCCTTCAGCTCAGCTCATGATCCCGGGGTCCTGGGACTGAGCCCTGCATCGGGCTCCCTGCTCCACAGGAAGCCTGCTTCTCCCTCTCCCACTGCCCCTGCTTGTGTTCCCTCTCTCGCTGTCTCTCTCTCTCTGTCAAATAAATAAATAAAATTAAAAAAACAAAAACAAAAACAGAATCCAAGGGTAGAAGCAGCTAGCAAGGTACAGGAACAAAGGGAAAGAGAGGCATTATTAGGATTCTCCTTTTCTCTCTGAACTCAAGTTTTCTCTATGGGTTCCCTGTCCACACTGTGGGACAAATCAGCCCAGAGATGCCAGGTTCAAGAGACTTCCCAGAGGGAGATTGGGGTCTCTTAATCCCAATTCCACATTCTGAGGGAGGGCTTCTGATGGCCCTCCATCTATGTTCACCCAGATTAAACAACTGTACATAACTCTTCAGCTATTATCAGCCCAAAGGAAGGGGAAGAAGGCAACATATGTACATCCCAGTGTCTCCCATTCTTACTTGATCATGAGACATTTCTTGAAGAAACATCTATTAATATTGAACAGAACATACTTGGGAAATGCAGTTGTGGGTGACAGGAAGCAATGGAATGGCTAAAGGAGAGGCAAGAGAGCCAGGAATCAGATTTTCATTTTAGATGGCAGGGAGCAGAACTGACTAGAGAGAACAAGACTGAACACAAGAAGGCTAATTAAGAGCCTGCTATAGAAATCCAGATCTGGCATGCAAGGCTAGTATTAATGATACATGAGGAAAAACTCTCTCCAGAAATATATGGGAAGTGAAAATCCTGTATGAGGAGGGAGGTATAAGAGACAAGGATGCTTCAAAGGACTAACTTGGGGTACTCAGTAGGTCATGGCACTATCAACTGTTGAGATAATACAAGAATTGGGGGTGGGGGATGGGTGTAAGTTGTTTTTGTTTGGTGCCAGGAAGAATATTCAAGTGGGAATATCTAGAAAAGGGCGCCTGGGTGGCTCAGTTGGTTAAGCGACTGCCTTCGGCTCAGGTCATGATCCTGGAGTCCCTGGATCGAGTCCTGCATCGGGCTCCCTGCTCAGCAAGGAGCCTGCTTCTCCCTCTGACCCTCCCCCCTCTCATGTGCTCTCCCTCTCTCTCTCTCATTCTCTCTGTCTCAAATAAATAAAATCTTAAAAAAAAAAAAAAGAAATATCTAGAAGCCTGGAATGTGGGCCACACGTAAAGGCTTGAGACAGATTCAAATGTCACACATTTTCGATAATAATTAAAAACGGAAAAGCTCAGGCATTCAGCATATGATTGTTGAACACTACTATGGCCCAAGCCCTGGCGGACACAACACACCTGCGTGAACGAAACACACATGGTCCCTGCAGCCCCTCGTGGAGCTTACAGTCGCCCAGGAAGATAAATTAAAAAGCACTCCGTTTCAGAAATACAGAATGTCAGAGTTGTGCAAACCATGGAGAACAAGGTGGACACAGTGCCGCTGCCCCTGCCACATTACAGCTGTGTGACAGGGGCACACTACGGTTGGGTCTCAAGCCTGCAATCACCACTACCAAAGCCACGGAGCAAGGATGGCAGCGCGGGTTTGGTCTCTAACTGCTGGGGGAGGGGGCCGGACAGGGCGGGTGCACTTGGCGAGCGCGGGTGATGAAAATCGGCGGCGAGGGAGAATCACTAGCCCAGTAGAACGACCTGAATCTCCTTTGTGTTTACCCCGGCCAAGCAATGTGCTGAGCTGGCTCCACTTGCCCAGGAGGCAACGACTAGAATGACAGTCCACGTGAGGGGTTCACTTTTCCACCCAAAACACGTCTCCACCGTCTTGCTGCGGGGAGAGGGTGAGGATGAAACCTAAGGGCCTGGCTTTCTGTCTGGCTCCTGTGTGTGCCAGCACCCCAGAAGTGAAGTTCGAGGAGTACCGCGCGGTCAAGGGCAATGACACCCGCACAAGCGGTTGGCGGAGAACAATGAGCTACCGGGGAGGAAGCGGAGGGTAAGCGAATTCGGAAGTCGAGGCCCCACGCGGGAAGACAGAGGCGAACGCGGTGCTCGGCGACACCACGCCTGCGCCACCCGAACTCAGGCTAGCGTCCCCATCTGGCCGCGCCGCCGCCGAGCCCAGGACTAGGCGCGAGCCCGCAAGGTGAAGGCGGGGGAGCGCACGCCTGAGGGACGGCCGAAAAGCGCGAGCGCAGAGAGCGTGCGCACGCGCAGAACTCCCGCCGGCCGGCGCCCGGAGCGCGGGAGAAGCGACGGAAGCCACTGAGAGGAGCCGCACCTCGGTGAGTGCTCCCCCTCCCCTTTCTCCCGGAGTGCCTTGCGCGCGCCCGGTGGGCGGGGGGGGAGGGGAGGGGAGGCGGCGGTGGCAGCCATGTTGTTGTGAGTCTCTGTGTCTCACCCTCGGTACTTCGGTGGTTCGGAGGAGGAGGGGGAGGAGAAGGAGGAGGTGGGGTGGGGGGGAGGGAGGTAGGTGGAGAAAGAAGATATTGCCGCCACCGAAGGCGGAGGAGGGAAGGACGGCCAAGAGCGACGCCGCCGTGTGCCCAACGGTCGGTGTCCCCGGCTGAGGCAGCGCGGCCGCAGCAGCCCCGTAAGTCAGTCCGCGTTTGCTCCCTCTCCCCGTGCTCTGGCGGCGCAGGAGCTGGCTTCCCGGGCTTTGTGTGGCGGTCTCGGCGGGAGCAGCCCGCAGGGCGGGAGGGCGGATGGGGCCTGCGGGCAGCCCGGGAAGGCTGCGGCCTGGGGCCCGGGGCCCGCTCGCACAATGCGGGGGGAGGGGTGCCGGAAGGGGGTGTGCGCCCGGCTCGGGGGTGCTGCTCGGCTCTCCCGTTTCCTTTCCTCCCCCACGCCACTGCCTCGCGGCGCTGGGGACCCACCCCACTAGTCCTGGGTTTCTCGGCGCTTGGGGTTAGGGACCGAGCTGTCCGCTCAGCCCATGGTCGTTAAGAGGGGAGAGGCCGGTAGATCCAGAGAAGTGTGCGAGTTGGAAGTGGGCGAAGAGGAAGGAGTGGGTTTATGAAAACAAGTGTGGGAATTCTCGGGGAGCCGAGTGTGTCCGGGAAAAGCTTTCGGCAGACAGGTGTGGGTATGAAGGAAACAGCGACTTGGGTTAGACTCATTAGGTGCCATTATTAAGGAATGTTATGTTTCTATTACCGGAACAGATTTCGACACTCAGGTGTATAAATTAAAACGAAAGAAAAGATTAGAAGCTTCAGGCATTTTAGCAATAGTTTTGTGTCTGAATTGGGCCAAATTTTGGGATAATTGTTTAAAGTTTTATTCCCAAACGCGTGTAAAAGTTATGCTGCTTCTGAGAACACAGCTAGGGAAAACCCATTTTTCTTAACTTCGTTTTTCATTCTAACACATATTTAAACATTCTGGGGGGTTAATATTGCGAGCATATTAGGTGTAATAAGACAATCATGTCGGTTAAAGTTAGGGTTTCGGACTTGGTGAGATTTTAACGTAAGAAAACTGGTGATAGGTTTTTTTCGGTAAAGGTTTTTAGGGAAAGCTTTATTAGACAAATGCCTTTAAACGCTTACGAGAAATATAATATCTGTAAGGGTATATCAAAAAACCAATTTTAATAAAGGGAGTTACCTAAGGATTTTAAAAGCTTGTTTACTGCTTAGATTTCGTATTTAATAGGTGACTCACCATGTGACCTGGAGTATCGGAGGACGATTTAAGGAATTCTGGCTAGGAATCGTAGGACAAATATTTTTAATTGGTTTCTTTTTAAAGATGATTTGCTTCATCTGCACAGGCAGCGTGAATAGTTGTTGATACTTCCCTTTTGCATGAATGTCTTTTAAAGTTCAATTTTTGGTGAATTTAAGTTTTGTAGAATTGTCTTTTGGTGTCCTAAAGGGCGGTTCTTTGTACCCAGTAAAGGTTTACACTGATTTAAAAAATTATATTTCAGAATCCTGGTTCTTAAGCTTTTAAGTTTTTTTTTCTTATTTGTACAAGTCTGGCTATTTAGTCTTCAAGTTAGATTTGCTATTAACAAACTTGAACATTTTCAAGAAAATTTAAACTTTAATTTTTATACATAGTTTATTTAATTTGAGTGCAAAGTTCCCTTAGATGTTTTTAATATTTAGTAAGATTTCCACTTAAAAGTCTAAATTACTGCCATATTTAAATTGGTCTTACAAGGTTTGTACACCTTAATAGTCCAGTTTTTCTTAGGTAAGCCAAACTGTGCAGTCTGAACAAAGGTAATACTAGGATTTTGTTTCTCTTAAACCTTCCATACTTGTTTATAAATCTTTCTGGTGTTGAAGTATAATTTGTCTTCCTGTGTAGGTACTTAGAAGTAACTATAATAGAGATTTGGGCCAGGTCTGACATCCAAATCCAGTCTGGTCAGTGACCAGATAGTCTTGCTTTTTATAGACATTGACAAGATCTTCATAATTTTAAGTGGAGGTTGGTTCCTGTCTCCTGGACTCAAGTTCTCCATACTTCCTAATTCAATGACCTTTAAATTTGTTGGATTTTTAACATAGCAAAATAATCTGTATTTTTTTTCATGTTTTTAAGGTTTAGGATTTTAAATATCTGAGTGTATCTCGTATGGCTTTGGCTTGCAGTTTGTGGCTGTTTTACTGACGTGTGTGATTAATATAAAAATTGTACTAATAACTAAAATTGGTTTGTGATGTATTAGATTTCTTGCTGTTTTTAAGGCATTAAAAACAGTCTGACTTGGCTCCTGTTGTCCCACTTGACTCTTGCCGGATGAATTTGTAAGAAGGAACTGATGAGAGTTTGACTTAGCCTTTCTCTTTTTCTCTTTGGAAGTCTGCCCCCTGCAGAAAGCACTTTGTTCTGCTTCTTGAGGCCACCATGATAGACTCTGCGCCTTTTTGGAGGACCATCTGTTGTCCAGTGTTATCTCTGACTGGTTTAGGATAATTAAGGGGTATGGTGGTAGGAACCCCATTGGCCTAGGTCTAAATTAGTCGTTCCATTGTACCTTGGTCAGTAAAAGGAGATAGTTGAATTGCTATCAGTCGAGTTCTTGTGTGTCTCACTTCTGAATTCTGATGTGGTGGAAAAATTTTCCTTCAAACCTTATCATTTAGAAGCTAATATTTTAATAATGATTTTTATATTTAGGAAAGTAGAAGGTGTTTTTCACTTAAAATGTATTGCTTTTGTAGTGGGAAAAGTGAATTTACAGAGCTATTACTTTGAAGCCTTTCCAGTGAAACAGTATAGAATTATAACATAGGTAGTTTCATGGTAAATGCTTTTTTCTTCTCAGAGTTTCAGGTAGCAGTATGTTTACACATAAGGTTAATGTATTTTTTTTCCTTCGTGACTTTTTCATCCAACTCAAAAGATCCAACTTTATAAATAAAAAATTAAGACTTGGGGCGCCTGGGTGGCTCAGTCGTTAAGGGTCTGCCTTTGGCTCGGGTCATGATCCTGGGGCCCTGGGATCGAGCCCCACATCGGGTTCCCTGCTCGGCAGGAAGCCTGCATCTCTCTCTCCCACTCCCCATGCTTGTGTTCCCTCTCTCGCTATCTCTCTTTGTCAAATAAATAAATAAAAAATCTTTAAAAAAAAAATTAAGACTTGCCTAATTAAACAGTGTCACCTTCTAAAGAGTAATTTAATTCTTTTTTTAAAAAAAGATTTTATTTGTGGGGCGCCTGGGTGGCCCAGTCGGTTAAGCGTCTGCCTTCGGCTCAGGTCATGATCCCAGGAGAGTCCCACGTTGGGCCCCCTGCTTGGTGAGGAGCCTGCTTCTCCCTCTTCCCCTGCTTGTGTGCTTTCTCTCTCTCGCTATCTCTCTCTCAAATAAATAAATAAAACTTTAAAAAAAAAAAAAGATTTTATTTGTCAGAGAGCACGAGTGAGAGAGCACAAGCAGGGGGAGCGGCAGGCAGAGGGAGAAGCAGGCTCTCTGCTGAGCAAGGAGCCTGATGGCCGGACTCAATCCTAGGACTCTCCCCAGCCGAAGGCAGATGCTTAACCAGATTGAACCACCCAGGCGTCCCGAGTCATTTAATTCTTAATGAAATTGTGGACATTTTTGTCTTTTGTTGACCTTTTTCTTAAATGAAAAGTTTATTTGACCGTTTCCTGGCTCCTTTATTTTTCTAAAGTGCCTTTTTTTTTTTTTTTTAAGATTTTATTTATTTGACAGGGAGAGAGACAGAGAGGGAACCCAAGCAGGGACAGTGGGAGAGGGAGAAGTAGGGCTCCCGCTGAGCAGGGAGCCCAATGCAGGGCTTGATCCCAGGACTCCGGGATCATGACCTGAGCCGAAGGCAGACACTTAATGACTGAGCCACCCAGGCGCCCCTCTAAAGTGCTTTAAAGAATTAAAGTATGGTTATTCAAGCATGTTGGCAGAAATCATAGTTTCTTTAGTATATTTCACCTCTGCAGATTTAGCTGTTGTAATCCCATCCATTTTTAGTTTACGTATTACAGATTTTTACTTTTTTTAAAAAAGATTTTATTTTATTTATTTATTTGACACAGCGCGCAGACTCCCCACTGAGCAAGGAGCCCAATGCGGGGCTGGAGCCCAATGCGGGGCTCGATCCCAGGCCCCTGAGATAATGACCTGGGCTGAAGGCGAGCCGCCCAGGCGCCCCTAGATTTTTACTTCTTATTCACTTACTGTTCTCTTTTAGAGAGATAAAAGATGTTGGAGTAGAGTACTAGAAAAACATGCAAAGGTATACACCTTATGTTCATATCCCAGGATTTCGCTTCCAAGAACAAAAAAGGGGAAGAAGTGTGAAGGGAGAAGGGGTAGTTGGAATGTCAGAATACTTTGGACTGAAAATGGGACAGGGAAAGAAAAAAGGCAGTCATTATCACCTACCTAAGGCGAAAGGTGCATTTGAACCACAAAACTTCCCTTCCAGGAAGGGATTGGTGAAATGGACTATAAAACGTTACAAAACCATCTATTGAACACCTGCCCAGGAGAATAAAACCTGCAACTGACTGCCAGAGTATATAAAAAATGGTGTGTGATGTGACAGGGGATGGGGTATAAAAGGCTCTTTTCACACTTTTTTTTTTTTTACATTTATTTATTTGAGAGAGTGAGAGCACACGAGGTGGGGGCAGAGAGCGTCCTCAAGCAGACTCCCTGCTGAACATGGGGCCCCATGCAGTGCTTGATCCCAGGACCCTGAGATCATGACCTGAGCCCAGATCAAGGGGCAGTGCTTCATCAACTGAGCCACCCAGGCACCCCATATCTTTGTGATTTCTATTGTAGTGGACATCTCATATCAAGAGTTTTAGATCTCAAAGTGGTGATCTTTGATTTTAGGCATGGTTTTTGAAAGACTTATTTAGGGATCAGTGGGATATCCTCTTGACTGTGTAAGATGCAACTGGTTTTATTCATTCAGACATTAAAGAAGGTAAATGAGTAGTAGAGACAAGCTAACTCTAAGTATAGGTCTTTGCTAGGCAGTCAAATAAAGCAAATTGTAGGTAGAGAAAAATATGGGTGGTTTTGTCTGATTTTGTTAAATACGAAAAATTATATACAGATAGGAGCTACTTGTGTTTTCCATTTTGGTGATCAGGTCATTTATTAACATCTACTTAGTATTTTATCAGCACTTTAAGCCTGAATAAATGTAAAATAGTAAATTTTCTGTAGTACAATCTGAATCTTTAAAACATATAAAATAAGCAAGATTAGAAGTTTTGAGAAGATGATAGCTGCAGTTTTCCCTGGAGATGTTTTCTTGGACCACCTTGCAGTTTAAATACAGTTGACTGCTGAAAAGGAATGCAAGGGAAAAGTCTTAGGTGCCTTCATTTAATCTCTAAGTTAGTTGCTCCTACACTAGCAGAAATGGGAGTACTCTATGTAGGAACTTGCCAAAGATAAATTGTTTGCTAATTTTTATTTTAAGTCTGGTTGAGAAGATGGTCCTGGAGTATTATTTGAGGAGCATTCAGTCCCATTTGTTACTCTGGATATTCTAAGTTTTATCTTCTCATCAGAGTAGACTACCAGAAACTTGCACACATTTTTTTGAGATTTGTAGGCCTGTGATGTGCCAGACTTTGTTTAGATATTGGTGGTACCAGATCCTTGTTAATTGAGTTTATAGCAAAGCGAAGAGTAAGATGATTAAACTTGTGATTGCAGTGCAGTACTAAGTGCCACGCATATTGTGTTAAAAAAGTGCGGTGGACTCACATAGGTAGACATTGCAGGGGTCAGGAAGAGCTTTTCACATGAGGTTAAGTTAGTCTTTTTTTTTTTTTTTAAGATTTTATTTATTTATTTGACAGAGAGAGACACAGCGAGAGAGGGAACACAAGCAGGGGGAGTGGGAGAGGGAGAAGCAGGCTTCCCACTGAGCAGGGAGCCTGATGTGGGGCTCGATCCCAGGACCCTGGGCCACCCAGGCGCCCTGAGGTTAAGTTAGTCTTAAAAAGACTTGAGAGGGGCACCTTGTTGGCTCAGTCAGTAGAGCATGCAACTCTTGGTCTCGGGGTCATAAATTCAAGCTCCATGTTGGGCTTGGAGCCTACTTAAAATGGAAAAAAAAAAAAGACTTGGAGAAATTAATTTAGTCAAGAGATAGGTGAAATGGCATTCAGCTGGAGGGATTAGTATGGATAGTGACCCTGATAGGGGAGAATAGCAGAACTTGACATGGAAGTAGGGAAAATTGAAAAGATATGACCGGGGGCACCTGGGTGGCTCATTCGGTTAAGCATCTGCCTTTGGCTCAGGTCATGATCCCAGGGTCCTGGGATCGAGCCCCGTATCGGGCTACCTGCTCAGTGGGAGCCTGCTTCTCTTTCTCCCTCTGCCTGCCTCTCTGCCTACTTGTGCTTTCTCTCTCTGTCAAATAAATAAATAATCTTTAAAAAAAAAAAAAAAAGATGACTGGACGGGTGCCTGGGTGGCTCAGTCGGTTAGGAGTCTGCCTTCTGCTCAGGTCATGATCCCGGGACCTGGAATCGAGCCCCATGTAGGGCTCCCTGCTCAGCGGGAGCCTGTTTCTCCTTCACCCTTTGCCTGCTGCTCCCCCTGCTTGTGCGCATGCACATGTGCTTCCCCCTCCCCATGATAAATAAAATCTTAAAAAAAAAAAAAGAAAAATGACTGGAGAGATAAGTAGGGGGACCCACCGATTTAAAGGCTTTTTCTGGGGCGCCTGGGTGGCTCAGTCGGTTAAGCGTCTGCCTTCGGCTCAGGTCATGATCCCAGGGTCCTGGGATCGAGCCCCGCATTGGGCTTCCTGCTCCGCGGGAAGCCTGCTTCTCCCTCTCCCACTCTCCCTGCTTGTGTTCCCTCTCTCGCTGTGTCTCTCTCTGTCAAATAAATAAATAAAAATATTAAAAAAAAAAATAAAGGCTTTTTCTGATTGGGTAATCCTGAAAGACTTCGGATATCCAAGATTATAACTTGGGAAGATTTAGACTATATTGTCCTGGAACCCTTAGAGAATTAACTGTGGAATTGCTTTCCCTGGATTGTGTTACAAGTTAGGTGCATGGCTTTCCTTGAGGGACTGACTATAAAAAATAAGATTATGAAACCTTGCATCTGTTGAGAGAATGTTGTTGGGATTTTCTATTATAATTCTGTGTCCTCTGTAATATCCCATATAAGAAATTTCTTTGAAAGCTTAGTGCTAGAAATATGGTTACCTATGAGGAATTGTTGGTATATTTTTTTTCTATGGATAGTGAGTATTGTATGTAATTGTGTTTTCTCCCCTTTTATCTTTGTATCTTCAGAAGTTAAACTTAAGACTTTACTTGCTATTTTGTTATTAATATTTGCTTTGTTATTTTCCTAAGATTAGTTTTTGTTTTAGTGTGTATATTTCCTGTGAGATATTTCCCTTACTTTTCAGAAATTGTTTAGGGGTGCCTGGGTGGCTCAGTCAGTTAAGTGTCTGCCTCAGGCTCAGGTCATGATCTCAGGGTTCTGGGATCATGACCTGAGCCGAAGGCAGATGCTTAACGGCTGAGCCACGCATGCACCCCAAGCATCTGACTCTTGATCTCAGCTCAGGTCTTGATCTCACAGTTGTGAGATCAAGCCCTGAGTTGGGCTCCACACTGGGCATGGAGCCTACTTAAAAAAAAATTTTTCTTTTTTTATTTAAATGCATATAAAACAAGTTTCATCATTTAAAATCTACTCAGGAATAGACCTTTTTTGGTATATAAGGTAGTCCTGGAAACTTAACAAATTTGGTTTCTCTTTTCAGACATTGTAGCCTAGGCATTTGTTTTTTTTAAGTTATTTATTTATTTATAAAGATTATTTATTTGTCAGAGAGAGAGAGTGAGCGAGCACAGGCAGAGGAAGTGACAGGCAGAGGGAGAAACAAGAGTCCTCGCTGAGCAGGGAGCCTGATAGGGGACTTGATCCCAGGACACTTAACCAACTGAGCTGTCCAGGCATCCCTATCTATCTGTCTATTTTTTTAAAAGATTTTATTTATTTATGTATTTGACAGAGAGACAGCGAGAGAGGGAACCACAAGCAGGGGGGAGTGGGAGAGGGAGAAGCAGGCTTCCCGCGGAGCAGAGAGCCCGATGCGGGGTTCCATCCCAGGACCCTGGGATCATGACCTGAGCCGAAGGCAGATGCTTAACGACTGAGCCACCCAGGCGCCCCGCTATTTATTTATTTTTTAAACTAATTTCTATACCCAACTTAGGGCTGGAACTTACATCCTGGAGATCGAGTCGCATGCTCTTCTGAGCCAGCTAGGTGGCCAGTAGGCATTTGTTTTTTTGTTGTTTTCTAAGCAACTACTTGGAAAGTTTTTGTTTAAATTGTTTGTTTTGTTTTGTTTTTTATTTACTTGAGAAAGAGAGGGAGAGCACAAGCAGAGGGAGCAGCAGAAGGAGAGGGCTGAGCAGGGAGCCCGACATGGGGCTCAATCCCAGGACCCTGAGATCATGACCTGAGCCGAAGGCAGACTCTTAACTAAACTGAGCCACCGAGGCACCCTGGAAAGTTTTTTAAAACTAAAACATCTTTAAGAAATTGGTTAGGTCATCTCACTTAATGTTATTGGGGGAAAAAGTGATCACCAATTAAAGCTTGTTCTTGAATATTTGAGGAATTTTAAAAATCACAATTCATACTTACCACCTAAAAGATTACTCTTAATTGAAAAGTTTGTACAGCTCATATATTTTTCTCATAGATTGTTCATAGTAGTCATCATAAACTAAATATATTTTAAATGTTTTAAGTTGTGAGTTTTCCTAGACAAAAGTTAAGAGTTAAAATATGTTACATAATTGACTAATTTTTTTCTTTTTCTTGGAAATGACTAGAAATACTGCTCAAAATGACTTTTTTTTTTTTTAAGATTTTATTTATTTGACAGAGCGAGAGAGCACAAGCAGGGGGAACAGTAGAGGGAGAGGGAGAAGCAGGCTCCATGCCAAGCAGGGAGCCCGATGCGGGGCTCGATCCCAGGACCCTGAGATCATGACCTGAGCCGAAGGCAGACACTTAACCATCTGAGCCACCCAGGCGCCCCTGCTCAAAATAACTTCTTTTGCATTAACATATTTACAGAAGAAAGTTATGGTAATACTGGATTAAAGTTAAGCCATTTTAACTGTAGGACTTACTGTGTGAAAATGAATTCTGTAGTGACCATGTGCTCAGCTTGCAAAAGAACAAATGGGTACTAGGGAGCAGCATATAAATGTATTGGACAGGGAACCTCTTATTTCAAAGAACACTGTGAGCTGGTGATGAAGGAAAACACTTTGGAAAATTCTGGTCTAAAGAAAAAAATCCAGGACACCTGGGTGGCTCAGTCGGTTAAGTGTCTGCCTTCAGCTCAATTCACGAGCCCAGAGTCCTGGGATCGAGTCCCGCGTCAGACTCCCCGATCAGTGGGGAGCCTGCTTCTCCCTCTGCCTGCTGCTCCCCCTGCTTGTGCACACGTGTGCGTTCTCTCTCTCTCTTCTCTAATAAATAAATAATACCGTAAGAAAAATAAAAAGAACATTTAGAAAAAAATCCCTTTTAAAACTGCATTCGAGTCTGCTGCTTAGAATGGTTTTTTTTCTCAGTTGTCTCAGATCATGCATTGAAATGACTCCCTTTAGTTCTGTTACAACCTAACATTTCTTAGGATATTTCTCCTTGGTGCTATATTGATTCTGATTGATTATGTATAATAATTGAAAACTACTAGATAGCCATTTGAGACAAGTCTTCACTTTTTTTTTTTTAAAGATTTTATTTATTTATTTGAGAGAGAGAGAAAGAGAGCGAGTACATGAGAGGGGGAGGGTCAGAGGGAGAAGCAGACTCCCTGCCGAGCAGGGAGCCTGATGCAGGACTCGATCCAGGGACTCCAGGATCATGACCTGAGCCGAAGGCAGTTGCTTAACCAACTGAGCCACCCAGGCGCCCCGACAAGTCTTCACTTCTTAGGCATTCAACCTAGTACTAAAGTGAATTGAAAATAACACAGGATCACTGGTACTTTATTCTGTGATAAAGCCTCTGAACTACAGTGCATTTAAACAGTATTAATATGGGACCTTTAAAAAAAACTTTATTTTGCTAACTTCAGTGAGCGTTACAACACAGAAAAAATGCAAAGATAAAGCCAGTAGTACCTCCTATCCTACCAGAGTTCAGTGTTTATTTTGTTATAGTCCACACAAATACATAATTATGGTATTGCTTCTCTCTTTTAAAAAAAAATGGGATTGGGGCTCCTGGGTGGCTCAGTCGTTAGGCGTCTGCCTTCGGCTTGGGGCATGGTCCCAGGGTCCTGGGGATCGAGCCCCATGTCAGGCTCCCTGCCAGGCGGGATGCCTGCTTCTCCCTCTCCCGCTCCCCGTGCTTGTGTTCCGTCTCTCGCTGTGTCTCTCTCTCTCAAATAAATAAATAAATAAAATCTTAAAAAAAAACCAAACAGGATTGTATGATAACACCTTAGGCAACTTGGTGTTTTTATTTAATATCATAGACATTTTATTGTATTTGTATATTTAACTTTAGTAACTTAAAACATTCAGTACATAGATTTTTATTTTGCTAAACCATTTTTCTGTTGAGTTTGTGTTCAATTTTTTTTATTTTTTATTTTTATTATTTATTTATTTATTATTATTTTTTAAATGTTTTATTTATTTATTCATGAGAGAGAGAGAGAGAAGCAGAGGCAGGCTCCCCGCCTAGCAGGGAGCCCGATGTGGGACTCTGTCCCAGGACCCTGGGATCATGACCTGAGCCGAAGGCAGACGCTTAACCATCTGAGCCACCCAGTTGCCCCTTTTATGTTTTACTTAAATTCAAGTAATTAACATAGCGTATTATTAGTTTTAGAGGTGCGTTGTTCAATTCTTATTTTTGAAGCACTGGAAGCAATGCTGCAGTAACTGTTGTTATGCTGTTCATTCTTTTCGTGTTGGTGCTGTTTATGTAAGGTAAATTCCTGGGTTAGAGGATTTTATGTTGATTTTTTAAAACAAGAAAATATTCGCTCATTATGGTAGATCATTAATACTCTAGAAAGCACTTATATTTTAATTTCATATATTATCTCATTTATTTTTCACAGTAATCCTGTGAGGGAGGCATATTCTCATTTGCAAACGGGAAAAGACCAGTGTTCAACTGTTCTGAGTTCGTTCACCTAGTTTGGGACAAACATGGAACCATATTCTAGATCTTTTGATTCAGATTCATCTGTTACACCATGATGAATGATTAATAATTTTTTTATTTGGAAAACCAGTAGAGTGTGTGTGGATATATTCCTTAGCTATAACTGTTAATGGTAATGTGTAAGGGTCTCAGTCCTATCCGTACAGGGAAGCATCATCTGGAGAACTTAAAAAAAATACTAATAAAAATCTCTGTTTCCCTGCCTGGACTAATTCAAGTAAGTTTTATATAAGTGGGAACTGAGTGTGCAGTTTTAAATCTTCTACCTAGATTCTGATGCACCAAGGTTTTGAGAACTAGTGGCCTTAAAATTGGGGGTACATGAAAAATTTCCAAAATGTTAGCACATTTAGTTTTCTGGGAATCAGTTAACAGGTCCTCCTTATATATACTAAGAAATGCATACCTCTGATCCATCCCAAATCTTAATGTGGTATGTTTTACAGACAGTTAAGCCTTTAGGGCACAAAACTTAAAAAGTTGCTTCCTTTAGTGGTTTAGCTCATTTAGTCTTAATTCATTCACATTGCTGTTAGGAATGAAAACATAGGATAGAACTGTAAGTATTTTGGCTTCTATTGGGAATTCAGATCAGTGATTGGGCAATAGGAGTAATGGCAAATTAAAAAAAAAAAAAAACAGCTCACCATGGGATGTCTGGGTGGCTCAGTCGTTTGAGTGTCCAGCTCTTGGTTTCAGCTCAGGTTATGATCTTATGGCAGTGGGATAGAGTGGTTCATGCTCAGCAGGGAGTCTGCTTAAGCTCCTCTCCTCCTCCCCCGCTCATGCATGCACTTTCTCAAAAATCTTTTTTATTTTTAAGATTTATTTGAGAGAGAGGAAGGGCGAATGGGGGGGAGGGGCAGAGGGAGAGAGAATCTCAAGTAGACTCTGCATTGAGTATGGAGCCAAACATGGGGCTCAATCCCAAGGCCCAGAGATCATGACCCGAGCCAAAATCAAGAGTCAGGTACTAAACCAACTGAGCCACCCAGGCATTCCAAAATAAATCTTTAAAAAATAAGATAAAAGTTTAAAAAACAGTTTGTGTCTTCTTTCCTAAGCCTTTCTCAATACTTACTAAGCTGAAACAATACTATGAAATTTACTTTGAAAGCAAGAAATATGGGGGCGTCTGGGTGGCGCAGTCAGTTAGGCACCTGCCTTCAGCTCAGGTCCTGATCCCAGGGTCCTGGGCTTGAGCCCTGCATCGGGCTTTCTGCTCAGCAGCAAGTCGGCTTCTGCCTCTCCCTCTGTGATCTCTCTCATTTTCGCTCTCTCTCAAATAAAATAATCTTAAAAAAGAAAACTAGAAATATGTAAATCATGTTGATCACAGCATACTGTCAAATATATTGAGGAATTTAAAAGGTGTGATTTGGTTGGTTCCTTGTTTGGTTTTTTTTTTTTACACACTTTGAGGAATATATCAGAGTAGGGTAGAACTAACCTACATGAAGTGGTTAGAAACGAAGTGCTAGCTACATGTAAGTACAATGCCTTTAAATCAGGTGAGAAAATATTTAGATCTACAAATTAGATTTTGCTTTCTTAAAACCCAAAGTGTCATGAAGGTGTGGCTAGAGATATTTACTATAATAGGTATTGGGTATACATGTAAATTTCTTTATCTTGCCTTAAAAACCCTTAGAGGTTTACAAATAAGACCAGAATATTTTTCTTTTAAGTGATGGCCTGGTTTATGGAAAAGATGTTTTTCTGGTGTGTTTCTTTGTAAGTCGTACATAGCTTATGTATAGGTGTACTTTTTTTTTTTGAAAGATTTTATTTATTTGACATGGGGGTGCAGGCACAGGCAGGAGGAGCGGCAGGCAGAGGGAGAAGCAGGCTCCCTGCTGAGCAAGGAACCCGATGTGGGGCTGGTTCCCAGGACCCTGGGATCACAACCCAAGCCGAAGGCAGTCGCTTAACCAACTGAGCCACCCAGGTGCCCCATGTGTAGGTGTACTTACGAAATACTTGAGTATTACCATGTAAAACTTGAGTTTTACCACGTAAGGCCATTGATTTCCAAGCTGACTTGACAGTAAGAACTATATAAATGTGTTTAGTGATTTCCAGCATGTATATATTTAAATATTTTTTTAAATGATTTTATTTATTTATTTGACAGACACAGCGAGAGAGGGAACACAAGCAGGGGGAGTGGGAGAAGGAGAAGGAGGCTTCCCGCCGAGCAGGGAGCCTGATGCGGGGCTCGATCCCCGGACCCTGGGATCATGACCCAGGCCTGAAGGCAGACTCTTAATGACTGAGCCACCCAGGCTCCCCTATATTTAAATATTTTCAAAGAGATAAGTAATGAATGGGAAATACTCAAGGAGTGAATAATTACAGAATGTAAAATAAATCATGCATTCCCTTTTCCCAGATGCGTCACTAATAACAGTTGTGTCACAGTTTCTGATTGTTTTCTGTGTATCCGTATATATGTTGTTTTCCTGTTTTTACAAAAGTTGGATGGTAGAGTGCTTTTCACCTTGCCTTTTCACTTATATTCTGGCTTTTTTTTTTTTTTTCCATATATGCCTAAATACATTTATCTCATGCTTTTAAATGGACTCATAGTTGATAATGTTATCAGTTTCCCTCTCCCTATTAATACTATCCTTAGTATTCTTCCTTTGATCCCCTCCCTCATTTCATGGAACACTGGTGTGACCAGAATAGTTTGCATAATTGTGCTACATGTTTTTTTCTATCCTAATTCTCATATAGAGATGTTTTAAAGTCTTAACAGATGGGCGCCTGGGTGGCTTAAGTCGGTTAAGCATCTGCCTGTGGCCCAGGTCATGATCCCAGAGTCCTCACTGCTCAGCTGGGGGTCCTGCTTCTCCCTCTCCCTCTGTCTGCTGCTCCCCCTGTTTGTGCTCACGCACTCTCTCTCTGTCAAATAGATAACTAAAATCTTTTTTTTTTTTTTAAGATTTTATTTATTTGACAGAGACACAGTGAGAGAGGAAACACAAGCAGGGGGAGTGGGAGAGGGAGAAGCAGGCTTCCCTGCAGAGCAGGGAGCCTGATGTGGGGCTCAATCCCAGGACCCTGGGATCGAGTCCCACATTGGGCTCCCAGCTCAGCGGGGAGCCTGCTTCTCCCTCTGACCCTCTCCCCTCTCATGCTGTTTCTCGCTCGCTCGCTCGCTCTCTAAAAAATAAAATCTTTAAAAAAAAAAAAGAAAGAAAATACCAATTAAATGCCATGGGAATTAAGAAAAAGATTGTTTGGGAGTAGGTTTTGATGGAAAAAGTGGCATTTGAGCCAAACTTTGAGTTTGTAGTATTTGCATATGAACAGATAAATGGCAAAGACCTGTCCAGGGGACTTGAATAGTGTAAGCAAAAGGATGATAGGCG
>NC_058412.1:15258250-15489852 GCF_002201575.2 Neomonachus schauinslandi | reverse complement strand
AGTTGTATAGTTAACATATAAGCTGACTTACGGTTTATGCTTGGTTGGTATGGAAAAGAACATGGAGGCTTTGGAGTCTTGACAGTATCACATCTGCCATTTTAGTAGTTTTGTCTGTGAGGATATGGAAATTGGCCACAGTTTCCTTATTTGTAAAGTAAGAATACAGTATCTACTTTGCTGGATAATAGCATTAGATATAATGTGCCTAGTACAATCTCTGGCATGACATTGAGTGTGAAATAAACTTTGTTCCCTGGGGGCATCTGGGTGGCTTGGTTGAGCTTCTGACTCTAGATTTTAACTAAGGTCATGATCTCAAGGGTTGTGAGGTCAAGCCCCACGTTGGGCTCCATGGTCAGGAGGGAGTCTGCTTGAGATTGTTTCCCTCTCCGCACAGGTGCATGCTCACTCAAATAAATAAATCTTAAAAAAAAAAATTGTTCTCTTTGGGGGATGGTGTCTGATAAAAATTAGTCCAAAGATGTTTGTGTTCATTTGGAAATCAGTTTTTGGGAAAAAAATTTCATATGCCACTTGTCAAAAATACGGTTGAGAAAGTAATCAGGGATACTGAGTTTATACAATAGCTTGGAACCTAAGTCCGTTAACCTTGTGGGGAGTAACTACTTTTATAAGCTGCAGTTTATAAATGTTTGTTTAGAAAGAGGGGAGTGGTTTCAAATTGTGCTTAACCCTCAAGGCCCAGCTTGAATACCATCTGCTTCACATGGCCTTCTGTCATATTGTTATATTTTATTAGGCTTTATTATGGAAATATTAAACACAGCAGTAGAATAATGCATTGCATCTTCAGGTATCTATCATTGATTCAACCTTACGTGAAATCTAGTATTTTACTTTTTATAAAATAGTATTTCAAAGTAACTCCCAGACAGCAGGCCAGTTTAAGCATAAATTCTCTGGGGCGCCGAGGTGGCTCAGACAGTTAAGCATCCGACTCTTGATCTCACTCAGTGCCCCTGATGAGGACTTATTAAAATATATAATCCTCTTGCTATTATTACCACTAACAAAATTCATGAATATCATATATACTCATTCTGTATTTAGATTTCCCTGATTTTCTCAAAAAAGTCTTTTTTATAGTTGGTTTATTAAAAGCATGATTCAGAGAAGGTTTCCACAATATATTTGACATTTTAGCCTCTTAGTCTGAATAATATTCTTCCTTCTGTCCTCCCCCTTTCCACATTCTGGATTAGACGATTACTTTCTTGTGTTATCTCTTGACTTTGTGCTTTTATATTGCTCATATGTCTGATTAACAGTATTTAGATCTGGCGACTTTATTGACTTTATTGAGATTGGGGTTTAGTGGGTTATTTTTTTGAGACAACTTTTCATAGATGGTGGTGCTGTTTCATATTTTATCATGGGGCAATATATTCGCTTGTTTTACTTTTAAGATGATAGCATATTAAATTACTTAAAATGTTAATTCAGAAATACTGCCTTTGGGGGAGCTCATTTCATAATATATCTTTGATATTTCACATGTATCTTTGACTCATTGGAGTCACTTTGTGTTATCTAAGTTTTTTCAGGCATGTCATCTTTACTTCCAGTTTATTTGACCTGCTTCTCTTAGGTGTTATCTAAAAGTTTGTTTGAGGTCGATTTAGTTTGGAGATCTTCTCTAAGCAGTATTTCATGTTTCAAAATAAAAGAATTTCCTTAAGCAGTATTTTATTTCTCAAAATAAAGCAATTGCGAGAATGCCTTGTAAAACAAGAGACTTTGTAAGGACTCAAATACATGGTGTAATATCCTTTGAGAGAATTTTAAGGAAAAAAAAATCTTGCCTCATATTTGCATATATGTAAATTAAATATTTATCCTGTTTTGCCTGTTTGAGAATATGTTCTGAGATTTATCCTCAGCTAACAGTCTTGCATGGAAATTCTTGGTAAATTTGTGTTCAGTGGCTAAATGCTGATGTTGGAATAATCTAATTTCTAATCTTATTAGAAGATTTGAGGTAGGGTCTTTGAAGATTTCTGGTTTCTGGGAATCTATATTAATACTTGTGTTTGTGTGTCCAAATTTTATTCAAAACATAAAAACTTGACTTTTCCTTAGTATAGTTGTGTCAGTCATACTGTTTTTTATTGCTGGGAAAACAAGCATCTATAATTACCCCATGAAGTATGTGGACAAACGAGTAGCAAATATCAAAAATGTTGATGTGGTTCTTGGCTCAACTACTAGCTAAGTGATTTGGTCAGCACCATTAGAAAAGTGTATGATTCAAGGGAAACAAGCAAAAATGAACTTATTGGGACTTCAAGATAAAAAGCTTCGGCACAGCGAAGGAAACAAATCAACAAAACTAAAAGGCAGCCTTGAGAATGGGAAAAGATATTTGCAGATGAAGGGTTAGTATTCACAATCTATAAAGAACTTATTAAACTCAACACCCAAAAACCAAATAATCCAGTTAAGAAATGGGCAGAAGACATGAATTAGACAGTTTTCTAAAGATTTCCAGATGGCTAACAGACACATGAAACAATGCTCAACATTACTTATCATCAGGGAAATACAAATCAAAACCAAGATGAGAGACCACCTCACACCTGTCAGAATGGCTACAGTTTAACAACACAAGAAACAACAGATGTTGGCAAGGATGCAGAGAAAGGGGAAGGAACCCTCTTGCACTGTTGGTGGGAGCCACTGTGGAAAACAGTATGGACGTTCCTCAAAAAGTTAAAAATAGAACTACCCTGTGATCCAGCAATTGCACTACTAGGTATTTACCCAAAGGATACAAAAGTACTGATTCGAAGGGGGTGCATGCACCCCAATGTTTATAGCAACATTACCAACAATAGCCAAACTATGGAAAGAGCCCAAATGTCCATCGACTGATTACTGGATAAAGAAGATGTGGTATATATATGCGATGGAATATTACTCAGCCATCAGAAAGAATGTGTGGATGGAGCTAGAGTGTATTATGCTAAGTAAAATAAGTCAGCCAAAGAAAGACAAATACCGTATGATTTCACTCATGTGGAATTTAAGAAACAAAACAGATGAGCATATGGGAGGGGGGAAAAAGGGAAACAAACCATGAGAGACTCTTGAGAGAGAACAGACTGAGGGTTGATGGAGGGAGGTGGGTGGGGGATGGGGTAGATAGGGGATGGGTATTAAGGGGGGCACTTGTTATGATAAGCACTGGGTGTTATATGTAAGTGATGAATCACTGAATTCGATTCCTTGAAACCAGTATTGCACTGCATGTTAACTAGAATTTAAATTTAAAACATTTCTTAAAGCCTGAAAATGTTTAAAGTTACACTTAGTAAAACGTACACACACACACACACACACACACAAGAAAAGTGTATGATTCGATTTATGCCTCCAGAAAAAGTAAATTACTAGGTGTTGATGGTGATTAGTAGAAACTTGCAATGTGAAGTCTTTGAAGGCTAATGGTCTGCTACAAATACGTAAGCCTGGATAGGTTTACTTTTGTTGTGGATAAGAAAAGGTATTACTAAACAAATTTGTTGGCGAATTTGCTAAAGTGCTTTAATATGCTGAAGAAATGAAGATATTCTTAAGGACTTTAGCTTCTGTTTGCATTGGATACCACTACTGCTCAATGATTATGTTCATTAAAAACTATCCAAGATGGATGATTACCAAGAGTATTTCATAAGCCTCTTAAGTTACTCTTTGTATTGGCTTATATTTAATTAAGTTTTCATGTAATTTTGTTGTTTTTGTAATTGATGCACAAGATAGCAGTAGTTTTCAGGTATTACAGAACTAATATGGAAAAGTAGTGCCAAAGGGAAGTTGCTATCATTTTATGTTGATAAATGTCTTCATTGTTACAGAAAGTCTTGAGGAAGAGCCTTGTTCACATCTCCATTAGAATGAGCATTGTGTATTAATACATATGAAGGCATTTATAAGCAGTTACTATCTGATACTTGATTTCTTGATCTGAATTTGCATTTCATAGCATAAAAAATCTTTTTCATTCAGTATATATTGAGTATTTATAGATAGCTGAGACACAGTTCCTAGCCCCTTTGACCCCAGAGCTTAATTTCTGCTATGGTCTTAAATACTGTGAAAATGTGATTAGTGTCCTTTGGTAGTAGAAAGTGCTTTAATACCATTTATTGTAGCTCTAAGTGGTTTTCCCCCCACCTTATTTTTTATAGTAGGCATATGGTGAGGAATTGGATCAGATGATGTCTGAGAAAAATTACTCTTAATGATATAAATGTACTTTATTAATGCATATTCTTGGTTCTTTACACAAACTTACTTGTAAACCTTTTGAATTACATGTTAGTAAATATGAAAACTTAGAACTTAACCAAGTTTTGTTATTCGAGGTGCTTTATCTGTTTTTCTCATGTAATTAGCAGTAACGTCGCCTACAAAAAGTTGGCTAATGTTAAATTTTATAATTTAATGAGACACTGTTCTTTTTTTTTTTTTTGAAACAAAGAATCAACCTCAAAAACTAACTTTTAAATTCAGACTTACTTAAGATTACAGAGTCTTGGCCATAGAAAAGTTTCTGTTATGTATCTTCTATATGAGCCAATTCCAGTAGCTTATTAAAGAAATAATATTGGGGGAGTTTCACGGGTTAATGATGCAAACAAAAAAAATTTGAAGACAGACTACTGTAATACTGTATATACTACCAAGTAATACTGTATATCATAACTCTTGGATACATTTTCTTCAAATTAACATAGTCAGTTCAATATTCTGTACCTGGATACTGTATACTCTGTTGCTTGTTAGAAGAAAAAAGTGTTCTTTCTTCCTAAGATCTAACCATTCTGGATAAAGTTGTTAAATTCATGTCCAAATTCTTTTCCCTTGCCACCAAATGATACCAAAATTTGTAACTGTGTAGAACATAGAAAATTGGCATGTTCCCAAAATTTTGAGGGTCCCACTTAATGGTATATGTGTGACTCCTGCCCCCTCAGCTTTATTATTACTAACATGGAGATTATTGGCCTGAGTGTTAGTGTTTACTTTCTATCCTGTTTTGCCCACTTTATCCTCCAGTCTTTTCAAGATTGAAATAAATGGTAATACCCTAACCTGCAAAACTGAGTTTGAGTCTTCTGCGGATTTTGTTTTCTTTTTTCTTTTTTAAAGAAAGTCTTTTTTTTTTTTTTTTTTAAGATTTTATTTATTTATTTGACAGAGAGAGAGAGCACAAGCAGGGTGAGTGGCAGGCAGAGGCAGAGGGGGGAGAAGCAGGCTCCCTGCAGAGCAGGGGGAGCCGGACTCGGGACTCGATCCCAGGATCCTGGGATCATGACCTGAGCCGAAGGCAGTCGCTTAACCGACTGAGCCACCCAGGCGCCCCCGGATTTTGTTTTCTTTAAAGTCTTTTCCTCATAACCTACTCAATCGCCTCCATTTAAATGTAACTTTCATTATAAGAAGACTTATGCCTGGGGATAGTGCAGATGAAAAAGTTGGAAGCAAAGCCCAAATGCTTAACTTTTGGCTTGCTCATATTTGAGAGTGGATTATCTGCTTTTGATTTTTTTTGTAGAGCAAGGTGAATCCACTAGAGCAGAGGTCAGCAAACTATGGCCTACAGTCCAGATCTGGCCCACAACCTGTGGTTTTTTTGGCCCACTTTTTTTAGAATTGGTTTTTAGATTTTTAAATGGGTGGAAAAAGAATACTATTTTGTAACACATAAAAAAATACATGAAATTAAGATTTCACTATTCATAAATAAAGTTTTATTGGGACACATTCATGCTCATTTATTTCGATATCATATGGCTGCTTTTGTGCTACAGAGGTGTCATTGAGAACATAGATCATATGACCTGCCAAACCTAAAATGTTTACTGTCTGGCTCTTTACTGAAAAAAGTTTCTTGACCCCTGCCCTGGGGCGTGATTCACCACAAAAGTAAGAATGGCTCCTAGAGACTTGTCACATTTATCTGGAGGTTCTTTAACTTATGCATAACCTCATTTATTTGGACCACAGATGAAAACCTGGAAGTAAACAAAGAAAGGCTTCACTAAAGATCCAGGCCTTTTTCACTCTTGAGAAAATTTCTTGTCTTCTACTCTGCTCTTTTCATTTTTCTTAATAAAAGTCTCCCTCCTGGGGAGCCTGGCTGGCTCAGTCAGTTGAGTGTCTGTCTTTGGCTCAGGTCATGATCCCAGAGTCCTAGGATCAGGTCCTGCATCCGGCTCCTTGCTCAGCGGGGAGCTTGCTTCTCCCTCTGCCTGTCGTTCTCCCTTTCCAGTAATTTCTTTCTCTAATAAATAAATAAAATTAAAAAAAAAAAACCAAAACAACAAACCTCTCCTTTCATTCACGGACCATACAGATACATTGTAGAAAGGTAATAAAATACAGATAAATAGAAAAAATGATGTACTCTGATCACTTAAGGACTGTATGAATTTGGGGTTATTTCCTTTCAGTTTTTCTGTTTATTTTTATTTTTATTTATTTTTTTAAGATTTTATTTATTTGGCAGAGAGAGCGAACGAGAGCAGGAACACAAGCAGGGGGAGTGGGAGAGGGAGAAGCAGGCTTCCTGCTGAGCAGGGAGCCCGATGTGGACTCGATCCCAGGACCCTGGGATCATGACCTGAGCCGAAGGCAGACACTTAACGACTGAGCAACCCAGGCGCCCTATTTTTATTTTTTAAAGATTTTGTTTATTTGAGAGAGCACAAGCAGGGGGAGTGGCAGGCAGAGGGAGAGCAGGCTCCTCACTGAGCAAGGAGCCCAATGTGGGGCTCGATCCCAGGACCCCGGGATCATGACCTGAGCCAAAGACAGACACTTAACCTGCTGAGCCACCCAGGTGCCCCAGTCTTTTTGTTTTTTTAAAGGTTTACTTATTTGAGAGAGAGCACGCCAGCCAGAGGGAGTGGGGGGAGGGACAGAGGATGATGGGGAAGCAGACTCCTGGGGAGTCCCAGCACAGGGCGCGCAGGGCTCCATCCCAGGACCCCCAGATCATGACATGAGCCGCAGTCAGATGCTTAACTGACTGAGCTACCCAGCTACTCCTACTTTCAATCTTTCTTAACATTACTAAGCATTTTCTTAATTGCAAACTCAAGTATTTTTAATAGTTACGTGATAATTCCATTTTATAAATGTGTTGTGTCACTTAACTATTGTAGGACAGTTATGTGGTTTATAATTTCAGAATTTGAGTAATCTGCAAGCAATGCTACTGCAAGCATGTTTGTAATAAAGCTTTATATGTATTTATATATTTGTCTTTACATGTTGTCTTTACAGGTTGTTTTCCTTTCTGAGACTTCCTTCCTCAGTTTCCAGCATCTCTGGTTGCCCCAAAGTCTGTCCTTTGGTTCTTCAGGCCTTTAAGAGTGGATTCTGTGTAGGAATTTTGGCACCCCACCTCCAAACCCAGGCCTGTCCTCAGGCAAAAAAGCCATTGAAAAACTCACTCTCTATGCCAGTTCTTTCTTTTAAGTGTAGACTGTCTTCCAGTTTGTTTTTGTTGTTGTTGTTGTTTCCCATCACCTTCAAATTGTTTAATATTTGTCCAGAGTTTATACTTATCTGCAGGAGGGTTTAGGTTAAAGGACTACACCTTCAGTTACCAGGAAACCTATGCAATTCATTTAAACTCTTTAAGAACAGTGACCATATTTTAACTTGTTTTTTTCTCTACAAAATCTAACACATTGCAGATAATCCAGTAAAAGCTTACTGAGTAAATGAAATGTTCACTTTGTGAGAACTGTTAATGAATCCAGCTTTTCTAACAAGATAATAGCTTATTTGCCATCCATATATCTTTTTTGATGTAGTATCTGTTCAGATCTTTTGCCCATTTTTAAATTGGGTTATTATTTTTTTAAGAGTTTTTAATATATTCTGGATATAAGTCCTGTATTGGGATATGTGATTTCCAAATATTTTCTCCTGGTCTGTGGTCTTTTCATTATTATCAGTGTCCTTCATACAGTGTGTTTTTTATTGATGAAGCCAAATTTTTTGGACATCAGTTTTTCTTTTATTGACTCTGCTTTTGATGTTGATCTTAAAAATCATTACCAGACTCTAGGTCGCACAGCTTTTCTGTTTTTTCTAGAAGTCTTATTAGGTGTTAAATTCAGGTGTATGATCCATTAGTTAATTTTTACATTAAGATGTAAGTTAAGGTTCATTTTTTGCATATGGATATCTCATTGTTCAAGTATCATTTGATGAAAAGATTGAAGAGCCTTTTTTTTAAAATAATTTTTTTATTTATTCATTTGAGACAGATACAGAGAGTGAGCGAGCGAGAGCATGAGCAGCAGGGAGAGGCAGAGGGAGAGGGAGAAGCAGACTCACCGCTGAGCAGGGAGCCCGGTGTGGGGCTTGATCCCAGGACCTGGAGCTCATGACCTGAGCTGAAGGCAGATGCTTAACCATCTGAGCCAGCCAGGTGCCCCTGAAGAGCTTTTTTTTTAATAGCTAACTTTCTTAAAGATTTTATTTTTAAGGTCTACACCTAACGTGGGGCTTGAATTTACAACCCTGAGATCAGGCGTTGCGTGCTCTGTAGACTGAGCCAGTCAGGCACCACTTTAATAGCTAAGTTCTGAATACTTATGTACCCAGCACCAATTTAAGTGTTCTGTTATCTAATTCACCTTTTCCAATAAGCCATGTGGCAGCTGCTGTTACCCTCCCATTACCCTCCCCTACCCCCAAAATTGAGAAAAAACAAGTTTAGATTACTTGTCCAGAGTTACAGAACTAGTAAGCTGCCAGAACTATAATTTGAATCCGGTTCTATCCCCTTGTAAGATAGGAGTCAAGGATTAAAATGTAAGAGTTACATGAACAAAGTACAATTGAGGAAGATGACTGATTACACTTTGAAGATTAGATTGTATAATGGGAAGATAGGAGAGGATCGCAATATTTTAGGTAAGAGATGATGGTAGTCTAAACAACCAGACAGCTGGTGGGGCACCTGGATGGCACAGTCGGTTAAGCATCCAACTCTTGATTTTGGCTCAGGTCATGATCTCAGGGTGGTGAGATCAAGCCTTATGCCGGGCTGCACACCTGGGCGTGGAATCTGCTTCAGATTCTCTCTCTCCCCCTCTGCCCCCCCCCCAAACAAAACAAAAAATCACACAACAACCAGACAGATGGAAAATGGTTAGATGTTAAGTGAGGTAGGAGGTTGATATTAGTGACTGGATATTGATGTAAGAAAGGAAAGAATGAAGTTATAAGTGGGGAAGAAAGAAGAGTAAAGTTGGAATTTTGCCCAGGGAATGGGAAGGAGATAATTGGAAATTTTTAAGAGGAGAGAAATTTGGCTCATAAATAGAAATGTTAGAGCCAGTGTCCTAAGCATATATATGGTTTTGAAAGCAATGAGAGTGGATGAGATTACATAGGATAAAGGGTAGAGAGGAGACTATCATGAATAGAGTACTAAGGAACTCTAACATTTACAATGGAGTTGAGACAAATTGAAGTCTGTGAAGAAGCCTGAGAAAAAGCAGAGACACACAGGAAAGTAGAAAAGAATTTTAAGAGACAAAGTAGCAACAAAGAATAGTATTATAGGAAGGGAAGAGTGCTTTGTAATGTCACATGCTATGGAGTTTTAAAGAGAGTTTTAAAGGGGGAAATGATAGGGTTATATTGTAAGGCCCCGAAGCAGGAAGGCTAAATTTGTAGTAGCTTCAGTGTTGAGTGTTGAGTGATTTTTTTTTTTTCAACAGTACTTAACATTAGAAGGCAGAGGGCCTCTGACTCAAGAACACATTGTCAAGTGAATGATAAACTATTTAAACAGTTAGAAATGGAAAGATAAAATACTCTTTAGTTTTAGTTGAAGAAGGGAAAGGAGCTACTCTTAAGGAAATTTCAATATTGCTCTCACAGCTGATTAATTTTTATGTTTCTTTGAGGTTGAACTGGATCACCACTTAAATATTTTCAGTGACTTTTTATCATTGATATAAGATCTACAAATAATGAAATGCTGAAAAGTTTTGAAAAATGTTGAAGTAAAACAGTAATTTTGTAATTGGAGCTATAACAAAAAAAACAGACTATATTTTAGTATTTGAGCTTGCTTCCTTTATTCTTTACTTTCCATCTGTTTTGCTCAACTAGTAGGGGTTTCTCTTGGCACACATAATAGCCCAAGAACCTTTGACCCCAGGGTTTTAATTTTCATTTTAATGTAGATTGCTATTATTTGCTCTATTTAGGAAAATCTGTCTTCATAGAGAAATCGATTTTTGCCCATCTCAGCTCATGCTAATAGCAGTAATAGCAATATAATATAAAAATATTTGATGCAGTCTGTTTAAATTTTACTGATTTTTGTTTTTGTTATTCAACAGGTTTGATCTGTGGATGAAATGAATCATGATTTTCAAGCTCTTGCATTAGAATCTCGGGGAATGGGAGAGGTAAGTATTTATGAATACTAAGAATGTATACCTCACTTTGATTATTTGAGCCATCGAGACTCATTTTTTTAACCATAAATATTCTTGAAAATAATGGTTATGTCTTCCACATGATGTGGGTTTTTTAAATCTTGGATTATACAATTCTGTATTGTGGTGATTTCAGCTTTTTTTTTTAACCCCTAGCAGTAATTTTTAGTGAGATTGTGTCTAGTTGATTTGATTGACTTGGTTTAGAAATTAATGTTTTATATTTTGGTAATGAACCACAATTACTTTGCTCTGAAGAGCCTTTCTTTATCCTTGTCCTGCTGTTTTATATATGTATGATGTTTGCTTTAGTCACACTTAATTGTTCACTATTCTCTCTTCCAAAAATCTCTCCTTGTTTACTGTTTGCTTAATTAACTTCTAATCCTATACAAGACTGTACTGAGAAATGAGAGTCTTACTATTGTCCCATTGCTATCTGTAGTAGAATTAATTACTTCCTCTTCTGACTTCTCATAGATCTTTATACATATTTTTATTATATTACTTTGTTACAGTTTGTTTTATTAATTAGTCTCCTCTGTAGATTGTTAGCTTTGAATGACTGACACACAGTGAGCACTCTGAATTTTTTAATAGATTTTATCAGTCCTGTTAATATATGATTTTCATTGGGGTATCCCATTTAACGGACCATAACATAATTTAAGGCATCAAAATGCTGTTTTCCATATTCCTAAAGAATATTTAGAAAACTTTAATTGCTTATAAAAACCCTTGTGGTCACATCTTTATTTTGTCATGTTCTATAGTACTAACATAGTGTGGACTTTGCTAATAGAACATAACAGTGAACAGACATAAGATGTGTAATTAACTGCTTGCTCCTGGAGATTATTTTACTTTGGTAGATTAGAGACCTTCATGAGACTCACTCCATCCAATGCTGTGTGCTCTTCAGATGCAGAAAAAGAGTCCAGTCACTCCTCTGGGCCACAAGAGGGCACCCTGCAGCTAGCTAACCCTTCCCTTCTCCAGAACAGCGTTTTCCAAAGAGTTTGTCATTTTCAGAGGACTGATTTAAGGGTGAGTTAAGGTGCTTAAAGTGTTGCCAAAGTAAACTTGTTAGTCTAGTGCATAAGGTAAAATTCTAGTCCCTCAGAAAGATTTGAAAGGGGGAATAATTTTTTAGTCAAACAACAACAAAAAACTATAGAGCTTCACTGCAGTACAGTGGCTGCTGAGGCATTATTTACACTATGGGCAAATAAAAAGAAGCAGTTGAAAAGGGCTTTTGTTTTGTTCACTGCTACTTAGTCTTTAAAAAGCAGAATAACCTATCTTGAAAGCAGGTTTGAACAGTGTTTCAGCCTAGTCTCTGACAAACTTGATTTTTAAGAGCAAGTAAAGTCACACCATTAACTTAATTCTCTTAGACCTCCCCAGCACTTTGCTTCCTAGATCTACATTGTACATATATTTACTGATTGGCTTATTTTCTCCCTCCATTTCCAAATAGTGGTTGATAAATGCAAAAGACATCTTTGCAGTTAAAAAAATGTCATGATCAGAAATAGTTGGAAGAGTTTGGTTAGTTACTTGAGGGTGGAGGAAGTACACTTGATGTTTTTGGAAAAGAGACAAGCTGGGTTGGAACAGTATGTTGATCTAAACTTAAATCTAGGCTTTCTTAATGGAAATTTCAGATATGCAGAGTACAAGTAGCTAGGGTATAGACTGCCTGCTTTTTTGGGCAGATAGCAGTAGGTCAGTGCTTCTGTGACCTTCATTCAGTAGAAATGTATTTTTAAATAAGCTGTTACTTACTAATTAAGTATTTTTTCTTAACAGTTTACCAACTAATTCTGTTACCTCTAGGAGATAGATAAGAAACCTACTCAGGTTTCTGTCTCTGGGTTCTCTCTCCCACAAGCCTTTCTATCTTTCCTCATCTCACAGGCAGCAGGGAACCTTCTGGGATTTCCTTCTTTGCCTGTCTCTCTCTCACCAGTCTTCTCCTCCTTTCCTGACAGGTGAGGTGTTTTGTTTTTGTTTTATCCCAGAATCCATTCATTTTAATAAATTAAAAGTAGCCCTGAGTTTCTGGCTCTTCCGTTTTCTAAAATTGCTTGTTTATTTTTTTAATGTGACATCCTTTTTTAATGGATTGCCCTATTCTTGACTTTTTCTTCAAAAATAAAGTTTTCTTATGTCTTAAGTTGTTATAGATCTCTAATGTAGAAAGCACTGCATTACATACAGGACTGTTTTCAAATGTACTGGGTTTTATAGATCATGGTATTCTGTGCTGACCCATCATCAGAAGGGCAGTCTTTTCTATTTGGTCATCCAGAAATGGGAACAGATCTGTATTCATCCATTCATAAACTCATTCTTTCCATATTTTTTTCCATAGCATGTTTTTGTCAAAAGACTTCCTGATTTGTATTATATCATATCGCTTAAAAAGAGCAAAGCTCATTCATAGGAGGTTGGACTCAGTTTCATTAGTATAGTGTTTTAAAACTACACTGCAGGGGCACCTGGGTGGCTCGGTCGTTGTCTGCCTTCGGTTCAGGTCATGATCCCAGGAGCCTGGGATCCGGCTCCCTGCTCGGCGGGGAGCCTGCTTCTCCCTCTCCCTTGGCCTGCTGCTCCCCCTATTTGTGCTCTCTCTCTCTCTGTCAAATAAATAAATAACATCTTAAAAAATAAAACTACACTGCAGAGGCACATACCTGTTGTTTTATACACACACTGTATGTTCCTGTTTATTTTTTAAATAGGGGGAAAGAGGCCCCTGCCTGAAATTCTTTAGGAAACCCAGAATTTAACTTTAAGTCACTGAATTAATGTGTCTTTTGGGGGGGGAGTATTCATAGCTTAGTATGATAAATAATGCCCCCTCGTTTCTTACACAATAATATTTAAAGAAAATTATGTGCTGAGATCCCAGGTGGTGTGGTGAAGTGGAATACTGGATAGGGGAGTAAGGAGACTTCTGTTTTCTCTGATCTATCACTAGTGCTATGACCTCAAGTAAGACTGACTTCTTTGGAGACGATAATAAGAATAACCTTTTGTATGAATTACACATATCTCAAATGTTCTAGCTTTGATCTGATCTGTTAGGGATAACTAGAATGGAAACCAGCTACTTGAAGATAGATCATAGTTTTGTCTACATAAATCTTTGTCTTAACAATTCTACCTTAAAGTTTATCCACAGTAATGAATACCCACATTATATAGGCAGAATATCATGATAATATCATTAAAGTTTACTATATCTAGTGGTATTCTAATACTGGGAATTTTCAGAAGTACTGATGAATTAGACTGTGATTGAAAAGAACCATCTTCTATGGTAGTTAAGTGTAAAGAGAATGAACGTTAAAATTATAGAGATTGATGGGTTCAGATCCTAATGCAGCCATTTACTGGCCATATGTGTAACCTTGGTTCTGTTTCCTTATGCAGAATGGGATTGTATTAGGCATCTGTTCTTTGTTTCATGATTCTCCTACAATACTCAAATGGACTTGAAAAAGAAGGCAAATAGCTATAGACAAGATTTTTATAATGAATAATGTCATAGTTCTTAGCCAGTTAAATGTTGCTGGTCAGTATGTTACTTATGTTTTTTTTTTTTTTTTTAAAGATTTTATTTATTTATTTGAGAGAGAGAATGAGATAGAGCATGAGAGGGGGGAGGGTCAGAGGGAGAAGCAGACTCCCCACTGAGCAGGGAGCCCGATGCGGGACTCGATCCCAGCACTCCAGGATCATGACCCGAGCCGAAGGCAGTCGCTTAACCAACTGAGCCACCCAGGCGCCCCTTACTTATGTTTTATAATATTAGAAGATTCCTATTTTTTGTAGTAAAGATACCTAATATTTATGTGTCTGCAGTGTACTAGATACTGTTCTAGGCCGTTTACTTACACTATTTCATTCTAGCCTCATAGATACTCTACGACAGTTGCTTTATTATCCTTACAGATGAGGAAACTGAAGCTCAGAATGGTTAACTGGCCTAAGATCATATATGGTAGTGATGGAATGGTATAAACTCATGAATGCCTTGACTGTTTACAATACTGCTTCCTATTGGAAGTGATGACATCTAATGTTTTCTGTTAAAGGATATTAGGAATGGAGAAGATTTGAAAAAATAAAGAAGTGTTGATCTCTTTTCTTTTTTTTTTAAGATTTTATTTATTTATTTGAGAGAGAGAATGAGAGAGAAAGCACATGAGAGGGGGGAGGGTCAGAGGCAGAAGCAGGCTCCCTGCCGAGCAGGGAGCCCGATGCGGGACTCGATCCCGGGACTCCAGGATCATGACCTGAGCCGAAGGCAGTCGCTTAACCAACTGAGCCACCCAGGCGCCCTTGATCTCTTTTCTTAACAGAAGAGATTAAAGTCTGGAAAAGCACTAATCTGGGGTTATAGGGAATTACCTTGTGTTTTTTGTTCTCAACACATTTAGTTATTAGCATCTATGCCTCTCTTTTCTGAACTTCCATAGATAGTCATCTTACATCCTAATTTGCCCAGACAGTCCAGATACATATCTCTTGTCGTGGCATAATTATTAATAGCACCCCCTTCCTCAAAAGTGTCCCAAGTTTGGATGTTTTATGAACACCTTAATTTAAAACACTGTATTGTAGACATAAAGCTTTTCAGATTCTTTTGATTTTGGGGATTATGTTAATTTGGTTGGTTATATGATTTTATGTAATAATTTGTATTAAATCAGGTGTACCTCTAAATTCTAGTAGGAATTTATTATGTATTTTTGAGGCAGTATGCTAGGTTGTTGACTGATTTCTTTGATGATGGAGAGGGAAAGCCATAAATTAGCTTCTTGAAAGAAAGAACTAATAAAATGGTGGACAATTGGGGGATGAATTTGTATGTTCACCCAGTCATTTCTCAGTTGGAAGGACAAAGGTGCAGGTTGACAAATACTGAATTGCTTGACCTTGGTTTAAAGCTTTTGTGAATTACGGAACTAATATGAAGTGGTAGTGGATCATATATTTTACAGATCTTTAAGATCTGTTAGCCCTTGTTTTCTGTAATATTCTTCCCCATTTCTACTACAGTAAAAGAGTCTCCAGGGGCAAATCTCTGCTGCTGTTACAACCAGTGTACTGCCTAAATCTTTTTTGTTTGTTTGTTTCTGTTCTATCCTGAATTATTGCCTTCCCCTATATTTAGTTCATTTTAATTTAATTTATTCTTGGTCACAAACTAGTAGTTTCTGAAAGTATTTGGAATCAGTGTCTAAACTGTCACAAAAAGTTGTTTCTAGAATGTACAGGTCTTTGTCAGTAGAAGTGTTAATTTTATTAACTACTAAATTGTTTTCCTGTGCATGATAACTTATAAATGTTTGCAAAATGAAAAGATATTCATAGTATAGTGCTTGGCAGAAAGTAGGCACATTGCATAAGTGCTTAACATTAGATTTTTTTTCCCCTAGTTGTACAATTTGTATTTTAAAGCAGTGATATATGAGCTTCTCTACTAAAACACTACATAGAACTTTTATCACAAAGACTTTGGAACGGTTTCCTCAAAGAGTTTCTATTATTTCTGCTACCTTAGAAGATTAGTTTTAAGCCACTTCTGTATCTATGATGACTGCTTCTATTAAGTTGTTAAAATTTTATTCTCAATTCCTTATTTGTTACTATTACTTTGATACTGAATCTTTTTTCATGATGTGTGGGGTAAAAACTTTTTATTTTCTCAGGAGCCATTTTTTTAATGGTATTTTGAAGGATTAAGTTGGGTTTTACTATGAATGAATGTTCAGTTATTTATATCAAGCACAGTGTTTTAGTGTTAATCAGCTTTACATTTTGTACATGAACCTTTTATGGTGAGATTTAAAAAAAACAAAGGAACAGAGGTTGCATTTGGCTGGGATCTTTATTAGAGCAGATTATTGTTTAAAACGTCTGTGCACAAATCATTTGCAGCCCAGCCCAGTTCCTAACATGGAGAAACTTTTCTTTTTAAACTAGCGGAAGTTAGTTTCCTTTAAAATTAAATATATATAGTCCCGCATCGGGCTCCTTGCTCGGCAGGGAGCCTGCTTCTCCCTCTGACCCTCCCCCCTCTCATGTCCTCTCTCTCTCTCTCTCATTCTGTCTCAAATAAATAAATAAAATCTTTAAAAAAAAAAAATTTAAATATATATAGTTTAGCAAAAAATCTGTAGATTAGGAACATGCCCAAATTGAACTTTTCCCCCTGCCATCAAAGCTGCTTCTGGTTTTTTGTTTGGTCAGTAATACTACATTTACCTTATTACCCAAATTTAAAAATTTTATCAATCTCCTCCCCGTTTGTAATCATATCCTACTGACTCTCCTAAATATCTCTCAAACCATTTTATTTTTCAATTCTTTCTGTTAGTGCCTTATTCCAGTTCTTACCATCTTGGCCCTGTTCTGCTAAACTGATTTCTTTGTCTGTAGTCTAGGAATATCCATTATTCTTATAGCTTACAACTTGAGTTGTTTTCTGAAACACAGTATCACTCTTAACAACCTCTGTGGATTCCCTTTACTTCAAAGTAATGTGCAGTTTTACTTTAACTTGTCGTTAAGGTTCCTGAGGATCTGACCTAGAAAGCTTTCCCAGCATCAGCTTTGACATTCCCTCATCTGTTCATCATCTCATACCTTGTTGTACACACAATGCAATTTACTAGGTTGTGCCTTTGTTCATGATTTACTTTATCTTCCTCGCCTTCCACTCACACTTTCACACCCAACACAGTTTTATTTCTCAGATCCAATTCAGGTTTTACTGAGTTTGTTTTATTACATTTAGTTTGTATGTTTGTGAGCTCTCTGAAAATAAGGTTACCATGTCCCTAAGGAGGCAAACAGGTAATTTAGTGTGATAAGTATAGTGTTAGAAGTATATACAGGTTTAATTATGACCACTGAAAGACTGGGTACCTAATTATGGGCTGAGAGGGAGGAGATCTGAGGAATGCTTATTTAAAATGCTAAATGCATGCCTCAGGAAACCAATCTATTGTTTGCAAACAAACATATCCCCAGTCCATCTTCTCTGAGTATCAGGGAAGGTAGAGAGGAGAGGCTAGGATGAGTGATAAAGTATCATTAGGAATTAGCCAAATGTACATTTTGAATAATCAGTGAATCATTGTATCAACACAATTTTTACGTGCTCTGTGTGTCACATATATGGTAGATAGAGCATGGGGCTTTTAGATTATTTCAGAAGTATTTGAGGTTCCTTTCTGTGTGTCTTCCACCATCCACAGGTTCCTGATTTGGAATTGATAGATTGCTAGCACTCCAGACCTAGGAAGAAGTTATGAAGTAAAAGTGAAGATGTATTTTCTATCATGGAAGCTATGGCATAGGAGGTGATCCAAGGGCAGTAAAGGAGAGGAAGTAAAGGAGAGGTTTTCACTTTTTGTATAGATGTTTTTATTACCTATATTAAGAAATTTAGTAGGTTTTTTGAAAAAATTTATAAAGAAAGTCACATGATGGTAAAACCATTTCAAACATGTAGAAAAGTCAGAAGTGGACTTTGACTAGTGTTCAGGGTTAGAATTACTGGAGCCAGTACCCAAACATTAAGTGGGGAGTTATTTTATTATTAATAAGACAAAAATAGAAAATAGTTATCTCTGAATTTTCCTTAGTATTGAAAACTCACTTGTACATATTGGTGGTAAGTTCTCTTTCACCCACATGGAATTAGAATAAATTTGCAATTAGAGTGAAACTTAAATTAATATTTTTTTCCCTCCCAAATAGCTTTTGCCTACCAAAAAGTTTTGGGAACCTGATGATTCAACAAAAGATGGACAAAAAGGCATATTTCTTGGGGATGATGAATGGAGAGAGACTGCATGGGGAACTTCTCGTAAGTTATTGGTGTTAATGTGTGAGAATATGAGTTTACTTGAATTTGTTGAAACCCTGCCTACCCCCAGACAGACAGTATTTGGAGCAAATTTCTGATGACTTTGTTGAAAATTTTATAAGTCATTATAATGTACATTTTTAATGTAAATTAACCCTTATCTAATAATAATAATTAGAAGTCTTTGTCACAGTAAAATATTACTGGATGATAATTAATCAAATTAACTTTAAATTTTGAGTGTAAATTACCCGGGTGTTTCTTTATTCTCCCTTTGCCCCCCCCCCCATGCTTTTTCTCTCTGTCGCAAAAATAAATAAAATCTTTAAAATAAAATTACTTGTGCTTGAAAGTAGACATGTTTTAATTTTTGTTTTGAAGGTTGAGTGCTTAATTACTTTATTTACCAGAACCAAATATTTTTTAAAGCATTCTGAAGCAAAACATCTTGAGCACAACATGGTAATGAGAGATTATTTTCAAGATGGATGGTTGGGAAATATTTTTGGTATGTTATATTTGGAGGACAACTTGTACAGGCAATAAAATATTTAAGCAACATTATATATTTCTTTTTAGTGTCAAGTTTGTATTTTTAATTTCTTGTGCCACTTCCTCTTGCAACTTAACTTTTTTTAGCTGTATGGATAAAATTTTGAAGATGAATATTAGTCTTTACCCAGAGATAGGAGGAAATTAGAAATGAATGAAAAAATTAGAAGTTATTTTGTTTATAGAACATTTATTGAATGCCAAGTATGTTACAAATACGAGTAAGATATTCCTTGTTCTAGAGGAATTGTTTTAAAGAAGAGTCTTTCCGTGACTGCAGGAGACTTTATCATATAGTTAGTTTCTCTAACTGAATTTAAGGATTTTGTTTGACAGAGACACAGAGAGGGAACACAAGCAGGGGGAGGGGGAGAGGGAGAAGCAGGCTTCCCGCTGAGCAGGGAGCCTGATGCGGGGCTCGATCCCAGGACCCTGGGATCATGACCTGAGCCACCCAGGCGCCCCTCTAACTGAAGTTCTCTTTCTCACCCTCACGTTCATCTATTTTTTGCTGACTTTAACTCTTTACCCTTCGTATCACTTTAGGATTCACTCTAAGACTGGGAAGGATTAATGCTCCTCCTTTCTGTTTCCATAGTATCCTGGATCATTTTTACTGATGCACTTTTACTCTATTATGATTGCCTTAGGGCAGGGACTGTGTTGTTTGTTCTTGGACTCCCCATACATAGCACAATGCCCAGCATACAAGAGACCATAAACCAACATTTGTTTGAACTATGTTAATGAATGGGTGAATGAGTGAATGAAAAATATAATGACTAATCTCTTGTGGATAAAGGTACTGCAATGAAATGTTTTAATATGCTTTAACAAAAGTAGTAGTCATTTAAAAACGTAAGAGTTCATGAAGTGATGGCCGAGTACTACCGTGATAGTTCAGCCTGTTAAGGGACCGGACCTAATATTGAGTATCCTGTGTGATAACAAATGAACCAGAGGTAGCTTATTGGTGCCTTAAAAAAACAATATTTGAATGTTGCCTCAAATGTTTTATTATATTTGTATCCCATTTGTTCTCTAATCTTAAATATTGCTTTTTTTCTTTTTGTCATAAAAATGTGTAGAAAAGTTATTCACACCAGTTGAATAATTTTTTGTTAAAAATAAATGGAAAACTAGGAAGGGACATTTATTTATTTATTTAGATTTTATTTATTTGACAGAGAGTGCACACAAGTGGGGGGAGCTGCAGGCAGAGGGAGAGGGAGAAGCAGGCTCCCCGTCAATCAGGGGGCCCGATGTGGGGCTGGATCCCAGGACCCTGGGATCGTGACCTGAGCCGAAGGCAGACGCTTAACGACTGAGCTACCCAGATGCCCCTAGAAGGGACTTTTAAAAATAATCTTTAGGTGACAGTTTTTACACCAAGAGTAGAAAATTCTGTGATATTAACTGATATTTTCCAAACGTATTTGTTTGTGTTTGTAGTGGTACAGCCATGTGTTCTGAATCTGCCCAGTATATAACTATGAGCTTGAGATGTGCCTCTGCCAGTTTAGGCGCTCTTTTTATTCTTCTAGGTTTCTATTTTGTTTTTTTTAAAGATTTTTTATTTTATTTTATTTATTTATTTTTTTTATTTATTCATGAGAGACAGAGAGAGACAGAGGCAGAGGGAGAAGCAGGCTCCCCGCAGAGCAGGGAGCCCGATGCGGGACTCGATCCCAGGACCCTGGGATCATGACCTGAGCCGAAGGCAGACGCTTAACCGACTGAGCCACCCAGGCATCCCTAGGTTTCTATTTTGAATTATTATGAATCATGAAGAAAGCTTTAATATTTTAACAAGATGCTTCTAGGTAGCAGAGCCTTCAGGTTAATGTTTCTGTCTCCGTTGACCTTTCTGGTTTGACTGTTCTTCATATCGACTTTTACTTTTTTTTGTTAACCAAATGGCTCTGTCTGTATTCCCAAGAAATGTGCCCAGGCCAGTGAGTTTCAAGAGTATGAAAGCTTTTTATTAAGATTATAATAACATTCAAAATAAAACAGTATGCCGATTTTTTTTTTACTTTATTAATTTATATAAATACATTTTGGTTAGTTTAAAAGTACAAATGTGTAATTGTGTTCTTCCTTCCAAACAGACCATTCAATGTCCCAGCCTATTATGGTACAGAGAAGATCTGGACAGGGTTTTCATGGAAACAGTGAAGTAAATGCAATACTGTCTCCGCGATCAGAAAGTGGAGGCCTTGGTGTGAGCATGGTAGAATATGTATTAAGTTCTTCTCCTGCTGATAAATTGGATTCTCGATTTAGGAAGGGAACTTTTGTAAGTATTTTGAATAAAGAAATATTTAATAATTAATGGTTATTTGGTTATCTTTAAATCCATTTATTTTTTTGGCTCTTCCAGAGCTCAAGGAAATCTTGCAGTTATTGGAGCTCTGGTTTTCTTCTCTTGGCCACTTCTTGAAATACATGAAATAGTAGAACCAATGGGAATATAACCTTAGCCATGTTACAAAAACCAAGCCATATTAATTATGAAACATAATTTGCAAGATTACAGTTGCTTATTCGTGGTAGTGTTTGATGTGAAAGTAAAAATTATCTGCATTAAGTAGAATTTTAATTTCGTCTGTGGTGTTAATGCTTTTCCAGCACCGCTATAGTTAAGGTTGCCTTAGCCCTTCTGTTATAAATCACTGTTTTGTGCTCAATTTTTTGGCCTTTGATAAATTAGTTGATTACAAAATTAAAATAAGGTACAATGCTTTTATTGTTTACGTGCACTATAGCGTAGTTTTAGGTCACCTTATGGTGCCTTTTTTTGTGTTCTATTAAATATTCAGAATCAAACAGATTCTTTTTCCTCAGGGCACTAGAGATGCTGAAACAGATGGACCTGAGAAAGGAGATCAAAAAGGCAAGGCTTCTCCATTTGAGGAGGACCAAAACAGAGATCTTAAACAAGGAGATGATGATGATTCTAAAATAAATGGCAGAGGTTTGCCAAATGGAATGGATGCCGATTGCAAAGATTTTAAGTAAGATTTTAACTTTCTCAAGAAGAAAAGCATATCTCTTTAGGGATAATTACTACTAGTTGATGTGATTGATTTAGACATTTTCCAATTTTGGTTTATTTTATTTCCCTTTGTACCTTGTGTTAATCCAGAAGATTTAATTTTTTTTCCTAAGGAGTATTAGTTGATTGTGAACCATTTTTTTTTTTTTTTTAAATAATTCTTCAAAGTAGTCTCTAAAACAGTGCATTCCATTAAAGGAGTAATGTTAGAAGTTGCTGTTACCTTTCTGCTCATATGGTAGTCTAAATTTTAACTTTTTCCTCCCTGCTAATATTTAGTGAATTTTAGGTTTAATCTGGTTTTTCTTGGCAAACTCCTTTCGGGGTTGCTCTTGAGCACCTTTCTGTGGAGTTTCCTCTTCCTTCTACCCCTGTATTGTATCCCCCCCCAAATCTAACTCTTAATCTTGGAAATGAGGAAACATAATTAGCTTGAAAGCTGTGACCTTTCTTCTTTAGTATATATGAATTTATGGTAATACTTAATATTCCTGAAATTATTCCTGAAGTAGGGAACATATTAGAGACTTCAAAAAGTTAACTTTAAGCTTAGAATTCTTTAAGTTGTAACTTTTTAGTTGTCTCTTTATGGTAATTAAATAAGTATTTTCTTCTAGCTTTGATCTCAGATTAGGCAGTGTGCATTTACCTAGATATTAGGGATTTGTTTCTTCATCCTGAATTCCTATACTTTATACTTCATTAGTCAGATGTTTTGGGGCTTATACCTGAAAATGAGCTGTTTCTTTAAGATCTTGTGAATCATGAAATCTCAGTTAACTGAGTATAACCATATGTATGGGTGGTATGCTTTTACATTTATTGCCTTTAATTATCAAAAGCAGAGTAAAATGCTTCTTAAAACAGTGCCATTTGTATCTGTTCTAAGTGCAAAAAAGCATCCAAAACCAGTAAACCTCTTTGATAAGAAATAAATTTAATGCTTTTCAATTTGTTTTAGAACCTTATCCTGATTTTACTTTTCTGCAATTATGTAATCTGAGTTTTAGTCAAGGGCATGTATTTAAAACTGAGTTGATTATGAGCCCTTCAGAGTATGCATTTATAATTGAAGTGTTAATACACCATTAACTATAGCAAGAAAATAGCACCACTTAATAGCGCAGTGCCTTTTTTCTCTTATATTCTCTAATTATTGCTGTATTAGAGTTGTTTGTATGAAAGGCTATGCTTCTTCATATTATGAACTTTTACATTTTTTAGCATTCTAATTTTATTCCATTAAGTTTGGGGTATACATTTTAAATTGTTTATGAAATATTTTAGATACAGTATTATACTTCATAGTGTAAAAATGTTTCAGACTAATAGCTGTGGCCATATGGTCACTATGCTAGCATATCACTAATATGTACATTAATTGATACAGCATCAGTATATAATCACTGGAGTGTAGAACTGAAAGGAAGGGAAGAACTATAGCAGGCTTCATTTTAAAAGGCTAATTTTATTTATTTTTTAAAAGATTTATTTGACAGAGAGAGACACAGTGAGAGAGGGAACACAAGCAGGGGAGCGGGAGAGGGAGAAGCAGGGAGCCCGATGCGGGGCTCGATCCCAGGACCCTGGGATCATGACCTGAGCTGAAGGCAGATGCTTAGCGACTGAGTCACCCAGGCGCCCCTAAAAGGCTAATTTTAAAGAAGATCCTTTCAGGTTTTTTTTTCTTTCCATATATATTCTGAATGAAAAACCTTTGAATATTCACATGAAAAATTAGGTATGGTTAAAGGGGAAAGGACGTAGAAATTTCTTGTAAATATTGCAAGGATAGTGGTTGATTTTTAAATAAAATGTAAGTTCACCTAAATATGTGGAAACCGATTCTTTTTTTTTTTTTTTTTTTTAAGATTTTATTTATTTATTTGACAGAGAGAGACACAGCGAGAGAGGGAACACAAGCAGGGGGAGTAGGAGAGGGAAAAGCAGGCTTCCTGCCAAGCAGGGAGCCCGATGCGGGGCTCGATCCCAGGATCCTGGGATCATGACCTGAGCTGAAGGCAGACGCTTAACGACTGAGCCACCCAGGTGCCCCGTGGAAACCGATTCTTACAATTAAGTAATTTTATTAAGTAATTACTTTGTAAAATGCTCTGTACATGTTTGCAAATTTATCTTGATGTGAAGCTCCTGAACTTGGGTGCAGAGTTACATAGGTGTTAACAACTGGCACTGAAAACCAGGTAATATAGTTACTGTCATTTACTTAATGTACTTACGTTTGCATATACTGTGAACTCATGTTCCTCAGAACAAACTTATTTCTTGTGAGGGAAAAGATCTTGCATAAAATATTTTTGTAGAAGAAAAGACACTGTAAATGAGGATAGATTATGTCTAGATATAGAGTAAAAATAAGGTTTAGACCATGAAGGATGTTGATAAAAAGAGAAGAGTCGATGCTCAATAAATTTTTTGAAAAAATTAAGGAGGCTTGTTAGTAGAGGAAGTTGATGTTTTATATGACATATACTTTTTATTGATGGGCATACTTAATTATTGGTAAATATGTTACAAATTTCCATTTCTTTTTGATGATTTTAACTGAAACAATTTTGTGTGATAAAGATGGTTTTTGGAGAGCTGTCATAAAGGCTTTTCACACTTCATTTTTTGTCCTTACTTGAAACAATAAACACAAGAAGGTTATGTCTTCATTCTCCTTTAAGAAACTGAGGCCTGGAAGATGAAATGATTTGCTCAAAATTGTATTTAAAGACAGTCCGGAGTCGGCCTTTGTCTTAGTTCATGTCGTTTTCCATTGTATCTCACATTTTACACTCTGAAGTCATGAAGGCCATCCTTTATGGCCAATCCCCCCCCCCTCCCCTGCCGAACCATTATTAAGCAAGATATGGCAAAATTCTGTGCTGGTAGACAAGACCAGGAGTATGGTAGGTGGGTTTTGGTTTTGAGTCTTCCCATGTTTGTCACTTGATAGTCTGCTATTCATACACCATTCATTTTTTCTGTGATTTGAGAAAAATTTCGGGTAGTCTAAGCCCTAAATTGTGATATTGGCTAATTTTCTTATCTGTAAAATTGAGTTAAATCTTGATGCTATTCAAATTAGAGAGAATGATCATTAGTAATATGAAAAAAACAAAACCATGTCAGTTCTTAAGAAGAAGTTAGAAAAAAAAATGATGGAGTGGTTAGTGACCTGGGGTGCCTGATTTGCCCTCTGTATTTTACAACCTTTGTTTTTCATTATTTTCCTACTTTCCCATTCCAACTGTGACTGACTTACTACTTTTACTCATAAAGTCTTTGTTTTCTTTATACAGTCGTACTCCTGGAAGTCGTCAGTCTTCTCCAACTGAAGTAGTTGAGCGCCTGGGCCCCAATACTAATCCCCCAGAAGGATTGGGGCCTCTTCCTAATCCTACAGCTAATAAACCACTTGTTGAAGAATTTTCAAATCCTGAAACTCAGAATCTGGATGCCATGGAACAAGTTGGTCTGGATTCCTTACAGTTTGACTATCCTGGTAATCAGGTACCCATGGACTCTTCAGGAGCTACTGTAGGCCTTTTTGATTACAATTCCCAGCAGCAGGTAAAGCATGAAGTTCCTTTAATGAAGCTCCTCTTAACTATGTACTGGTGTAGCCTGAAGTACTATGAGGCATTGACATGAATAACAGGAGTGTTGTTAAATACTTAATGTTTTATAAATAAAATGTTTTTATAGTTGAGAAAGTGATTAAGTGTTTAAATACACTGTTCACAGCTTTTTAAATAGAAATGAAATGCTTTGAGACTAATCTTTGTATTAAATGTTTTCTCTAATAGCTCTTTCAGAGGACTAATGCACTAACAGTTCAGCAGTTAACTGCAGCTCAACAGCAGCAATATGCATTAGCTGCAGCGCAGCAGCCACATATAGGTGAGTCTTTGTAAGTTACCATTTTGATGAGACTTAGAAAATCTTGGGTTAGTGTTTATTGGAATGCTTTGTTTTTCTTATACTGAATGGTGTTATTTCGTTATGTTTTAAAACATCTCATTGAAATCAAAGAGTAATTACATGGCAAGAGTAAAGATTTAACTAGGGAAGAACTGTTTCTGATTATTGTATCCTAATCAAGGATATTTAATGAAAATAAAAATCTATAACTTGATGAAAGCTGGAGGCACATAAGTTTTTTTCTGTGTCAAGTTGAGAGTCAAACACTTGGAAATTTGGAAATTCAAATGTATGTTATATCTCTTATCAATCACAATGTTTACTTAAAAAAATTAGATTTCCAAGAAAATTCCTTAAAATATTTTCTTCTTTACTTCATTATTTGGTCCTTGACTTTTAGCCTTTAATGCGAATTATTATAATTACACATTTGTTACTGCTAAAGCATTGGTACGTGTTATCCATGTTGGGGTTTTATGTTTGCTTTTTAACTTTTTAATTTGAAATAATTATAGAGTCACATGGAGTTGCAAGGAGAGTACAGAGAGGTTCCCCACCCAGCTTTCCCTATATAGCTACATCTTATATAATTACAGTACAGTACCAAAATCAGGAATATGAAATTGGTAAATGTATATATATGTGTTACATCACTTTATCACATGTGTAGATTTATGTAACCATTTTTATGCCTGATTTTAGCTGACCTTAATTTATTAACTGGTTTGAAAAGGTATGAATATTCCCCACTTCATAACCTATGGAAGCAGGCTTGGGAGGGGGTGATATACTAAGTTGATTCTCTTCCCTTACCTTAGTACTGTTCTGTGTCAATCCAAGAAGGTCTCCTACATCCCAGATTTTATTTTTGGTTTTAATCAAAGGTGACCATGCATTTCTAGATGGCTTCTAATAGCAGTATGCGTTCTTTGCCACCAGCTTCCTTTATCCTTATATTTAGTCGTTCTTATTAGAAATGTAGTGATTCCTGGGGTACCTGGGTGGTTTAGTCGGTTAAGCATCTGATTCTTGATTTCAGCTCAGGTCATGATGTCAGGGTCATGAGATTGAGCCTCCTGTATGGCTCCACACTCAGCGCTGAGTCGGCTTAGGGTTCTCTCTCGCCCTGCTTGTGCGCGCATGTGTGCGCGTGCGCACACTCTCTCTCTCCCCCAAATGAATAAATAAAATTTTAAAAAAAGAAAAGAAATGTAGCGATTCCTGTCTACTCACAGACTAGTATAACCCTTTTTTATTTCTTGAAGGCTCTAAGGTATGTTTTAGTATGTGACATTTTGAAGTTTTAAATTTTCTCCTCTTATTTGCTTTTTTAATATGAACTTTAGAATTTGCTTATTTATTTACTTCCAGAAGATTGGGTTTAAATTTTAAATTAACTTTGGGAAAATCTACATCTTTATGACCTTAAGTATTCTAACCAGGACATTGTGTATCTTTACATTTGTTCAAGTTTGCTTTTGTATTGTTTATCAGTGCTTTAAAGTTTTTCTCATGTAAGTTTGCATATTCCTTGATAAATTTGTTCTTAGGTATTTTATCTTTTGCTATCAATGTAAGTGGCCTCCTATCTTTTATTAAATCTTTAGATATCTGTGAAAGCTCTTGATTAGCAAATACTAAAATTTCTGAGTATATATTCTAATTGAACCATAATTGTGTTCACGGAATAAAAAAAGTGCGTATAATCTCTTAACAAGCTCTTTCGATTTGCTAATGTTTTATTTAGAATGTCTGCATCAATAATATGTACATGAAATTAGTCCTTAAGTTTGTGTGTTTCCTTGCATTTTTGTCAGATTTTGGAATATGATCACTTCATAAAAACAATTTAGAACTATCCCCCCTTTTAATACCTTAAAGAGTATTTCAGGTAACATTGGACTTATGTCATCTTTTAAAACTTGGCAGAACTTCTTTGTGAAGCCATCTAGGAAACCATGCACATAAATTTGAAAACCTGAATAAAAATGGAAATATTTCTAAGCATAATTTACCAAAATTGACTCCACCTTTTAATCTTTGTTCCATAGTTAAATATATTCATTGTTGACCATCATTCTTATTATCCAAGTTTGCCTAGTCATCTCTTGGCTGGCTGAAAGCCCATTTTAGAACAGCATTGTACAATAGAAATATAATATGTGCCACATAGATTTTTAAATTCTTTGATAGCCACATTTTTGAAAAGTTAAAAGAAATAGGTGAAATTAAATTGAATATATTATTTAACCCATTACATCCAAAAATGTCATTTTAAATGTGACCAATATAAAACTTACTAATGAGAAATTTAAATTTTTTTCTTCATATGAAGCTTTTCAAATCAGGTATGCATTTTTCCACTTTGAGCAGATGCTCAGTAGCTGTATGTGGTTGTAACTATCGTAATAGTGTGGCTCTAGAAGATTCTTCTAGAATGGGGATTGACAAACTTTTTAAAGGCCCAGATAGTAAATACTGTAATTTTTGCAACCCGTATGATTTCAGTCACAACTAGTCAACTCTGCTGTTACAGCACAGAAGAACCTTGAGTGACATATGACTGAGTATGGCCGTATTCCTATAAAATTTTACTGTGGATACTGTAATTTGAATATCATTATAATTTTTATGTGTTGCAAATTATTATTATTTTCAACTGTTAAAAAATGTTAAAATTGTTCTTAGTTTATATAAAAATAAGTAGCAACCTGGACTTGGCTCATGGACAGGGCCAGAAAGAGATAATAGATACAGTAAGGGAGAGAAAGAGAAAAGAAAAAGGATTGTTTAGGTGGTTGGGAAATTTTTGTACTTTAGGAAATTGAGAGATAAGCCATAGGAGTAAATTAGAAATGAATCTATAGTATAGTCTGCAGAGGGCTATAAGAGGGGCAAACCAATAGAGGGCCTACACGCTACCAGGATTGGAGTTTGAGTCATGCTAACCATGTGTGGTAAGAGCACCCAGGTCACAAATAGAAATAAGACTTGGTTTGGAGACTTAACTTTATGATATGTAGTTGGCAGTCTTGATATCACCTTATGGACAGGTGAGTGTAAGAGCTTCTCACAGATAGTATCGCAAACAAAATTCACAGTGTAAACAAGAAAGATCAGCCAGAAAGCAGTCAGTTGTGTAACAAAGAGTAGAATTTACACCCAAGATGTAGAAATAAGAGAACCTTAAAGTTTCAGAAAGAACTTTTAAAAGTTGACTCACAACCTTAGGAGATAAAGGACTTAAGCCATCAAAGATCAGCGGTCTTAAAACAACAAAATGATGTGAAAACCGACCACTTCAGAATCTTGTAAGTAAAAAGACCTAGGTGGGCTTCATTATTGAGTAGTTGTCACCTAGGATGAAATGAACTGGAGAAGAAAACTTAAGAGATCTCCAAGAACACTTAACCCATAGTAATCAGTACTTGGCAGAGAGGAGAGAAATTAGAAGCTAAGGAGTGGAGTCGGTAGTAACTAAAGATATGCAAGGCATAGAAGACTATAACTTTTCCTGACATCTCAGATAAATGTGGACACATACATTTTGGAGAAAACTCAACATTATAAAGATGTCACTTCACCTAAGTTAATTTGTGGATTTAATGTATTCTTGGTTGGAATCCCAGTAAGATTTTTTTAGAACTTGAAAGTTTTTGATGTTTGTCTTAGAAAAGTAAAACGAGAAAATTAATGGAAAACTAAAGTGGAAAGAGGGAGACCTACTCAACCATATTTCAAAAGTTACCATTTTCAATGATTAAAACTGTTGTACTGACTTTGGCATATACAAGTAGATAGTAGACACGAATGCTTTGCAATAGATGGGCACATGTGTCTGTTTAGTGTGCAATGGTGGGAAAAGATTTTAATTTTAATTGACATCTCAAATAAATGATAAAAGAGTGTATGTGGAAAATAGCTTGGAGATAATTGGGTTCTCTTCCTGATAGATGAAAAATTTAAACGAGAGGGGAGCCTGGATGCCTCAGCAGGTTAAGCATCTGCCTTCGGTTTAGGTCATGATCTTGGAGTGCTGCTCAGTGGGGAGTCTGCTTGTCCGTCTCCCTCTGCCCCTCCCCACCCCACTTGTGCGCTCGCTCTCTCACATAAATAAAAATTATTTATGTGAGAGGGAGACAGACACAGCGAGAGAGGGAACACAAGCAGGGGGAGTGGGAGAGGGAGAAGCAGGCTTCCCGCGGAGCAGGGAGCCCGATGCGGGGCTCGATCCCAGGACCCTGGGATCATGACCTGAGCCAAAGGCAGATGCTTAACGACTGAGCCACCCAGGCACCCCTAAATAAAATGTTCATGAGAAAATTTTTTTGTTTTAATCTCTGGTTCTTTATCTATCAAAGAGACATAACTTTATCTTTCTCATTTAATTTTTTTTTAATAGATTTATTTATTTGCGAGAGAGAGAATGAGAGAGAGCATGAGAGGGAGGAGGGTCAGAGAGAGAAGCAGACTCCCCGCTGAGCAGGGAGCCCGATGCGGGACTCGATCCCGGGACTCCAGGATCTCATATGACCCTGAGCTGAAGGCAGTCGCCCAACCAACTGAGCCACCCAGGCGCCCTCTCATTTAAATTTTTTTAAACATTTTATTTATTTATTTATTTGAGAGAGTGAGAGCCAGAGAGATCATAGAGGGAGAGGGAGAAGCAAACTTGCCTTTGAGCAGAGAGTCTGATGCGGGACTCGATCCCAGGACCCCGAGATCATGACCTGAGCCGAAGGCAGACACTTAACTGGCTGAACCACCCAGGCGCCCCAAACAAAAAAAATGTCTTAATGCTTTATTTTACGTCTCAGATTGACAACTGTTTAAAAAGTTTGGTAATGTCCTATTTTGGCAGGAGTCTGAGTGGCATTCTCATATGTTCCTGATGAGAATATAAATTGGTACAGCTTTCCTGGAGAATAATATGGAAATGCTGAACAAGAATTGATATATATTTTCCCATTTATGTGAATGTTTATAAAGATACAATGATAATGCAGAACCCCTTTGTACTTAAAGAATAATAGGAGCACTGTTATTTATAACAAAATGTAGTGAGCCATGTGAATATATAGCAGTAATAGACTGATTAAATCACATTCCTTCTATACATTAGAAAGAATGACTTGATAGATTGTTTTGTTTTGTTTTAAGATTTTATTTATTTATTCATGAGAGACACAGAGAGAGGCAGAGGGAGAAGCAGACTTGGGAGCCCGATGTGGGACTCAATCCCAGGACCCTGGGATCATGACCTGAGCCGAAGGCAGACAGTTAGCCATCTGAGCCACCCAGGCGCCCTAGATTATCTTTTGACATAGAAAGGGATCTATGGTTAATTGGCAAGTGAGAAAAAGCATATTAAAGTATCATCATAGCCTACAGTATAAAATGTGTGTGTGTGTTCATTTAAAAATGTAAAAGGATGTATATTTCTACTTGTGTGCATGTATAAACAGATACAAACATATTTGTATGTATATATGTGCAAACATAAATATGCATATATGTAAATACACAAGCATATTGTTTGATGCCTAGTATGTCTAGTATGTTGTAAATATTTCTTCAATGACTCGTGAGCTCTTTAAAACATGCAAGAAACATTTTTTTCAACAGAAGGTTCAATATGTATCCATTAGGTCAAACTAATTCCTTGTTTTTCAAATATCTGAAACTTCCTATCTGCTTTATAACATAAATGTGGAGAAAGCTGTGTTAAAATTATTTCTAAAATTGAAAAATTTAGAAGGATATAAACCAATGGTCAGTAAAGAGTACCTGAGGACTTTGGCTTTACATTTTATATGCTCTAATAGTATTTGAGATTTTAAAAGCAGTCTTTTTAACGACTGAGCCACCCAGGCGCCCTAAAAGCAGTCTTTTTAAATCCTATAATATGGAATATAAAAAAATTACATCTTAGCTTTGAGATTTTGTACTGGTATGACTGGATATGAATACCACTGCATCCTTTGTTTTCTCCTGTGATAAAGATAATTTGTGGTAGAGGAACCAGAAGGAAATCTTGAAACCTTTGCCCTCAGGTATAGTTAAGGATGCAACTCTGAGCAAATGATTTTTTAAATAGTGCGGGGATTTTATTGAACCCTCTTAATTCTTCCTCTATTAAAAGCATATTTTTCAAATGGCTTTTTTGTGCCTGTGCATGAGATCAGTGTTATGGGTTATGGCCACTATATTTAGAAATTAAATAGATTTATAGACATTAATATAAAAAAGAAAAATTAGGTAAAAAATAGGTTATGTTGGAACTTTATAAAGATAATTTTTTTTGAGATTTGTGGCATGTATATGTGTATATGGACACTAGGTCGATGTGAAATACATTTCATATTATGGGTCAGTCAAAACATTTAAAAACTGCTATAATACAGAATGAAGTTTCTGAATCTCAATTTTTAAGACAAGTGCTCCTTTTGGATACTTTTTAAAAGTTACTTATGTCCACTTTTATACTCCTATTCCCCCTTCTTAATCATCTTATTTTTTTTTAAAGATTTTATTTTTAAGTAATCTCTACACCCAACATGGGGTTCAAACTCACAACCCCAGTATCAGGAGTCATATGTTCTACCACCTGAGTCTGCTAGGCACCCCATTAATTATCTTTTAAATTGAACCTTTTTGAGCTCTTTTAACTTTAAACACACTCCTTTTGTTATTTCCTCACCTTCAACTTGTCTCCATTATTTTCCAGAAGAGACAGCTTTAGCAGTTAGTACTTTATGGTAAATGGTATACACAGTGATTCCTTGAAACCAGCAGTCGTCTTGTCTCTCTTAATAAATACTGCAAATGAATATTTTAAAATCTTTTGTAGCCTTTGCTAAGTTCACGTTGGCATACATTAGATGCAGAAGTGGCCTTAAAGTCACCATACTACTTAAAGCCCTTCATTTTTCTTCTATTGCTTTTGGGGGGTAAAGTCCAAACTACTTAACCCAGGAAGATCTTTATGGGTCTTCCTTCTGATTATAACTGGTTTTGTCTTGTCTTGCCCTTTAGTCCCGCTTCATCCTACCCACTCCTTCTGAAGCTTAAGTACCCCTTCTCTCTATGTCCATAGCACTTACTGTACTATATTCTAATTGCCAATTTGCTTGTTTTTCTCATTAGATGGATTGATTTGTGAGGGCAGAGCATATCTGTCTTCCTCACTGGAATCCCCTAGCTCATAGTATAGCTTAATAAAGATGAATGAAAAACTACCGTTGAACAATAGTAGTTCTAGCTCTCAACATTTATCATGTGCCTGTTGTGCTAGTTCTATATAGTCATTTCATAATCAGGATCATGTAATTCTCACAAAAATCCTCTTAAGACGTGGATAGACACCTGTTTCAAAAATGAAGAATCTTAGAGTCAGGTTGTGTTACATGCCCAAGGTCACTCATTTAATCAGAATTTGAACCATTATACACAGTCTCTTCCCTCACTCCAAATTTAGTGTAGAAATGATTTTACCTAATGAAGAAACTCATACTTTACATTTTCACTCATTATTTCCTCCCTTTTTAAATACAGCTGGTGTATTCTCAGCAGGCCTTGCTCCAGCTGCATTTGTGCCAAATCCATATATTATTAGTGCTGCTCCTCCAGGGACTGATCCATACACTGCAGCAGGATTGGCTGCAGCAGCAACATTAGCAGGTAACTTACTCTTCATCCTTGTTGCTTATTATGGATTTAGTTTTAATTCTGGTATAAGTTTATTTTTGTCTATTTGGGCAATTTGAAGTTCTAGGAAAATGAAACATTTATCTAAAATGAACTGAAGTTTCCAGAGAGTTAGTTTCCTACTTTTCCTGTTGTAATGCTTGGGAAAAGCCTAAGCCTGGTAACTCTTTCCTCATATACACAGTTGATTTATATTTCAATTTTGTAGTTTCAGAAATCTTACATTGTCAACCACAAATCTTCCTTTTTGTGACCGTTTCTGTTGCCCACAGAAACAATGCAAAGTCAAGTCACTTCTCATAAAATAAACTGGGGGTAGGTGCTATAAATACCCATGTCAGGGAAAGTGTGAGGTAAGGAGCTTCAGCAATCTTGAGAGAATGAGTATCTAGAAAGTAATTTATTTAACAGTATTAAAATGTGTAAGCCAACTGAGGGGCAAAATGGAGGGATGGAGTTGGAAAGAACTTAACTGTCAAAAACCTGAAGCTACCACTCAAAATCTGAAATGAAAGCCAAAACTATACAATGTTACATGTTAGTGGTATCGCAATAAAGCTGGGAAAAAAATGTTTTTAAACCCAAAACTATATTTATTGCTTATTTAAGTAAGGAGAGTTGTGTGCTGGTCAGGTACTATCCTGTTGAGCAAAGCAATTTGTTGATCTTCTGTGGGGTTATGAGGAAGTTATTTTAGGCTGAGTTGGGTATAGAGACGAATGAGTCTTAGGTATGGGTTATTATGTTGGTCACAGAGGCAGAAACAGGGTGATATCAGCCACAGATGTATGTTCACTGGAGTGAGCCTGGCAGTTGAATTTCATTAACTCTAGACTACCATGATTTTTTTTACTTTGTTTACTGATATGAATTGTCAGTAAGTGCCACTTCTGCGAGTTGTTATCATGACCATAGAACAGTTAGTCTTTTCCTAAGAGTTTGGGACTTTTTTTTATACTCAAGACTTTAAGAAGTGAAAAAATAAATGTTAGTTTCAAGTTCTTGTTTAATAGCTTGCTTAGCAGACTGAAACTAACCTGTCATATTCAGTAGTGTTTGGTATAGATCTGCATGTGATTCCATAAAGAAGGGATGAACTGTCTTGGTGCCATTTAACTGGATGTTAGTATGTAAAGTTCTGGTGTATCGTACACTCTGTGGAATCAAAAGAAGCCCCTTTAAGAAATTGTTAGTTTTGAGAGTAAGTAGGCATTCTGGACTTAGGCTTTATGAGACCAGTGCTACCTAGTAAAATACAGTGTGAGCCAGATAATGTAATTTAAATTTTTCTAGTAGCTACATTATAAAATAAGTAAAAAACATGAAATTAATTTCAGTGTTTGATTTAGCCAAAATACCTAAAATATCATTTTAATATAATTTTAAGTTACTAATAGATGTTTTACACACACACACACACACACCCATGCAAAGTCTTCAAAATCTTGTGTATATCATACTTATAGCACATCTCAGTTGGGCTATCCAATTTTTTAAGTCTTGAGTAGCCACAAGTGGCTTCTGGCTACTGTTTTGGGCAGACACGTTCTAGGTAGATGTCTCACTCTTGTTTTGATAATGTATTCTTCCTTCATAAATCCTGTTAATAGTTCTCATTGTAGAAATAGATTTTATCTTTAAATTTTTTAATGCTTTTTACTTTAGTTGATTCAGTACAGTTGTGTACTGGGCTCTACTTTTCTCCAAAACAAAGTAAAACCAAGAATTTAACTTTATAAAATGTTAAATAGCTATACTAAAATCATACCAGTGGAATTTTAGGCCATCTTTGTTGTATCAATCCATAATAATGACATCTTATTCATCAGCTTAATGGTGGGGCTATATGTGCATGCTATTTCCTCTCCTGGAAGCAAATTTATCTCAAATAAATAGAATAGAGCAATAAGAATTCATTCTGGTTTTCCTACTTTGCTTTTGCATGTCTATGTCTGTCTGTGCTTTATATTACCTAGTTCTTTCTTGTCTTGACTCACTAGTCCCATTTTCCTAACCATATAAACACTGAAGTTTATTTTCATGTGATTTTCAATTGTTTTGTGAGGATTTTGACTAATTCTGTTTCAAATGTGAAGAATATGTTTAATAAAAACTTAATTAAAAATATTTTTAAATTCAAGAGTTACAATTCAAGTAACAGTTGTAGCAAGCTTGGTACCAGAATGTTCCCTAGTTTTATGTTATAGATTGCAAATAAAAAGATAAAAGTGTTTTTATTGTTGTAATTCTTTTCAGTAGTCAGAAAATGATCTTTCTTAAGAGAATTTGAATTGAACATAGTAAATCTTAAAATTTTATGACGTCTAATGTTCCCTAAAAATATTATGTGTTTGCCAGTATCAAACCCGTAAACTGGCATTCAGTAGATGTTGGATACATTGCTAAGTGTCCTGTGAATTCATTGGTCCTCTTGACGTTAGCTTTACCACCTCCACTAAGGCTGCTGCTGTCACTCCTGAATACTTTCTCTTTTAATAAACATACCTGAATGAGACTGTCCCCCTAATAGAATCAGAAAAAAATAGAAAGTATGTAGCAGATGTTAAGTGGGTAGAGGATTATAAGGACATTTGCTCTAAGTCTTACACACTGTTCCTTTTTATGATCTAATGGTAACTGACCTCATTTATCTATAAAATGTAAGTAACTTTTTTTTGGGGGGGGGGGGGGGGGGTGTGGGGTTTAGGTCCAGCAGTGGTTCCACCTCAGTATTATGGTGTTCCGTGGGGGGGTGTATCCAGCCAATTTATTTCAGCAACAAGCTGCAGCTGCGGCAAACAACACAGCAAATCAGCAAGCAGCATCACAAGCTCAGCCTGGACAGCAACAGGTATAGGCCTGCCTTCATTAAATTAATACCTGGAGAGTCTCTGAAATTGCATGAGTTCCTTGTCAAGATCTGTGTCTTTTCATCATCTTCATTATGTAATACAGTACCTAGTATATAATTGATATACAAGTATTGATTACATTTTTTCTAATTATATGAATTTAAAGATTTGGATGTACTCCCATTTCTATGTTTCTGTTATTGAAACTCTTGAAATCTCTAGCAGTTTTTAATTTTCTTTTCATGACCTCTTCAAGTGTGCTAATTTTCCTATCAAAGTAATTAACACTTCATTTTCTTCTGATTATTTAAATTACTATTTTAAATATTAGTATATATCTGAGCAGAAAAAGATTAATTACTGGGTACTTTGTATTTTTAAGCAAGATGAAAATATATTCACTAAACATTAGATTTAACTTCTTAAAATAGAAAATCTTTATTACAAAGCTGGGCCCCCCCCCCCCCCCCCGCTTTCCTGGAACTATTTTAATAATGTAGAAACACTATTGATGATTTCAGAATTCTGGTTGTCAATTTCTTCATATTTATACCAAAGAAGCAACTTAATTCCAAGAAGAGTGTTACTTGACAACTAAATTTTGTTCTAAATTTCCTTTATATACTTGAATACTATACTGATGTTCTGTTGAAGCTGTCCTTTGGCTCAGTCCTTGTAGATTATACCACAGCATGATTTAATAAATTCTTTTTTAACCTATATCTTCTTTGGGCAAACATGAAAATACCATACTTCCTGAACAATACACACACCTACATGTGAGGCTTACTTACACAGGTGGTATTAACAGTGAATCCCCCTTGTCCTGAATTCCCCTCTCCAAATAAATTTCTCTTATTTTTAGTAGTACATTGGTAATTTAAAGACCACAAATACTAGAAATAATTTTCCCCAAAGGCCTTCTAAAATTTCCATGTTACTTAATAAATTGTTCTAGTTGTCAAGAGCCAGTGATTGTGTTTTTGATTTTAAGTATTTTATATTTTTTCATGCCAAATCAACATTTCATTGCACATAAATATGTTCAAAGAATATCCAGAGACCGTGTGTCATACGTAGAGAGTTGCCCAGGATAAGTTTATTTATCTGTTACTTTATAATTTCATTTTTAAGGAAATCATTTGTCCTTTGTAGGTTCTTCGAGCCGGAGCAGGTCAGCGCCCTCTTACTCCCAGTCAGGGCCAACAAGGGCAGCAGGCAGAGTCACTCGCAGCAGCAAATCCAACTTTGGCTTTTGGTCAGGGTCTTGCTACCGGCATGCCAGGTATATAGTTATAGTTAGTTAATTGTAGAAATTTGCATAGGTTTGAAATGTTAAATGTAGACACATTGAAGAGTGAAAAAACTCAAGAAATGTCTTTAGAGTCTTGCCTACCTTGCAATAAGTTATTTAGAACTCAGATGCCAATAGTTGAAATCAGTACTATTCGTGAGACTTAACATGAATGGCATACATGTACTAGAATTCTCAGTGCATCCATTTTTTCTTCTGTGTATGGCATAAACTGTAGCATTTTCCCAACCTAACATAGCCCAGAATTCTTGAAGCAGTATTTCAAGAATAAAATCAGTTAGTTAGAGCTGGCATGTAAAGTAAAACTTCTGTTTGCCATTGCTGCCAAAGAAGAAGGTCACTTCGTTAATATTCAGAAGTTTGCAGCTAAATTTTTCCAATTTGAACATTGTTCCTTTGTGTTCAGCCCATTTATAGTATTTTAAACTGTTATTTATAACCTGAATAGTGTCTTTGAAATATGCCTTTGAAAGCCTAATACAAAGAAAATTATAAAGATTTCTTCCCATTACCACACTACAACTTTCAGAAAGGGCCAACAAAATACATTTTTTTGTGAAGTAGATATTTATGAAACCAGATAGAAAATTACTACTTCAATAATAATGGAAGGAAGGTATTTTTCTTAATCTGATAAAAGCACTTGCTATGTTTATAAAGTGAAATTTAAAGCTGCATTTGAATAACAGTAGGTAATGGGTCACTTCCTATTCCTTCATTCTCTCCACTCCTAAAGACTCATTCTCTTTTAAATATGCTGCTTTTTCATTTTTAGTATATGAGTAGTTATATAGATTGCTAATTAATGAAATGTGCGTTCCAGTTTCCATTTAATTGTAATGTAGTTACATTTTCTATTCATATCACTTCGGAAATGGGTTTAATGTACTGGAAAATAAGTGTAGTTGAGGGTTTCTTTTATGTGTTACGTGCTGCTGAATATTTCTGTATGTTACTTTAAGGACTTCTCAATCGATTACATTCATTCTATTTTCTCTGAGATTCTGAGGTCTGATTTTATCATCTTGTGTAGCCCTCTGGGTAAAGAGAAGATGTTAATACTGCAGTCCCTGAAGTACAAATAATAGAATGGAAGTGTTCTTGTCCGTTTTTTTTTTTTTTTTTAACCCCAGCCATGTACTTGCTTCGGGGAATCTGCTTTCCTGGAGCCATTGTGGATTAGAGACCTTTGAAAATGTACAGTGAAGCTGAAGTTACAGATGTGGAGGGACATGGAAACAAGGCTAAAGGGAACTGAGCTGAGAGTTTATGGAAGACACTGCTAAGACTACTCTGGGCTCCTCTTTCTACCACTCACTTTTAAGCCCTGCCTCCATGATTCCTTTGCAGTAATCCTAATACTAACTCAGTAACAATTACAAAGTATGACCTCCTCTCCTCCATTCTTATTTTTCTCAGTTCTTTATTGTGTTTCATCATATTGATGATGTCCAACTCTTCTACAACTGCTCTCTACCATTACATTACCTTCTGTGATCTTTTATTCTCCTGACTTTCCTTTCTCATGCTTTTTATCAAGTCTCCCTTTCCTCTGTGTATATCCTTAAAAATGAAAGATAGTCTGGCTTAGTGACTAGATGCTTTGGAGTCAAGTCTGCCTAATTGCTGTAGCACTTAGTCATGTGACCTTGGCCAAGTTACTTTCCTCTTTGAACTTAACTTCCAGTATTGGGACAATAGATACTTTACTTTTTTGTGGGGGAACGTCTGTCTACTTTTACCTTTTCAGCCATCATCCCTCTACCAGTAAACTAGAGTTTACATCTACATCTTGGATTCTTTGCTGAACACTTAACACATTTCTGCTTTTGTATAGGACATTACCGTGTGTGTTTCAGCCACTCTTCAAACTGACAGTGTCAAAAAATGAACTCTCTCCCAGATTTACTTACCTTACTGTTTATTTCACTATTAATATTAATTCCACTATCCTCTTTTTTTCCAGTACCAAAATAGTTTTATTTTCAACATTTACTAAGTTTAAGTTGTGCTAATTTCTGATATGTAAAAATGCGTATCCACTTAACTAGATGTACACACATATAAATACATAACAATGTAATTCATATCCATAGTAATATTTTAAGTTTTATCTATACAATTAATTTCAATTCAGGTCAAATATTTCATCTTTTACGATAAACCTAATCTGTTCATGAGAATCTTCATTCCCTCTGAGGTAAAGAATATAATCCTGGGTAGAACTGGGATATGGTACTGCGATGGTCAGAACTGCTCCTAGCCCATACAGGGTACCTTGGTACAACTTAGAAAAGAAGCCACATCGTCTGAGTAGGTATGGCCATATACCCATAAACTAAGCTTGGTGAGTGGAGCCTTAGGATTTCAGCTCTCATTGGTTATCTCAGCCAGGTCCCCTTGTACAGGACACAGCCTGCATGTAGGAAGCCATCCTAGAGGGGGCTGCGCAGTGGTGGTGCAAGCAGAAAGGAGTGATCAGGCCACCTTTGTACAGGTTTACTCCTTGCTCCAAAGACTGATCTAATTTGGCTGAGTTTGGTCAGATAGGGGGTCTCTTCTTCAAACCACTAATGCTAATTTAGTTCAGGAGAGCGGTCTCCTTGATGGAAGATCATTTTCACGCTTAAGTGTGCAAATGGCTGTGCCATATGCAAGTGGACTTTCAAGGTTTAGTCTTAAGAAAACAACCCAATGTCAATTCTTGACTGCTAAAAATTATGCTGTCCAGCTGGCTATAAGGGAGCTATGCAATTTCCCTCTTTTAAGTGTCTTTAGTCTTGAAGTACAAACTATAAGGAAGGCTTGTTCCAAAACTATTAAGATGAATTCATCACTTGGAGTGGGAGCTCAAACCACTGCTCTCGGAGCCTCGGCTTGGCCGCCTTTTCCCAGAAATAGTCTGGACTGTCTGAGGGGAGGAAAGAGGGCCAGCAAGCAATCTCTGTGTTGTGCCCTGGCCCCGGGCCCACGGGCCAGAGGACCAGGGCCATGGATGTCCCCATCTGCACACCTCAGCAAGGCAGATGCTTGCTTGGTACCACGCCCTCAAGGCTGTCCACTATCCTCTTGAACTAGAAACTTTTGGTTTCAGCCTCTGTATCATCTTCAGCTTTTGATTTTCTTCTGTGCTCCACATTCAGTAACTTGTCCGTTCTTTTTTTTTTTTTTAAGATTTTATTTATTTATTTGAGAGAGAGAGAGAGAAACAGCATGAAAGGGGAGAGGGTCAGAGGGAGAAGCAGGCTCCCCGCTGAGCCGGGAGCCCGATGTGGAACTTGATCCCAGGATTCCGGGATCATGACCTGAGCTGAAGGCAGTCGTTCAACCAACTGAACCACCCAGGCACCCAGTAACTTGTCCGTTCTTAATCATTCTGTCTCCTATTTATTTCTTTTCATCTCTGCTATTCTTTTTTTTTTTTTTTAAAGATTTTTTTAATTTATTTGAGACAGAGAGAATGAGAGAGAGAGAGAGAGCACATGAGAAGGAGGAGGGTCAGAGGGAGAAGCAGGCTCCCTGCCGAGCAGGGAGCCCGATGCGGGACTCGATCCCGGGACTCCAGGATCATGACCTGAGCCGAAGGCAGTCGCTTAACCAACTGAGCCACCCAGGCGCCCCTCATCTCTGCTATTCTTGTTCAGCCTCTTCCTTACCCTCCCACTAACTCTGTCTGCCTCCAGTCTTTTCTATTCATCTTTTTATTCTCCTTTCATTTACCTTTCAAAAATACAGGTTAGTTTATACCATTCTGGTTCTTGATATTTTTAGTGATCTAATCCCAAACTATCTAATTGGTAGTATCCTTCTACAGTGCTATGCTTTAACACACTAGATCATATACTGCCCCCCAAAAATACTTGTACTTTGATGCCTCTAGCCCTAGCTAATGACTTTTCACTTAGAATACCCTTTTGTACTTTATAAGCAAAATTGAGATATATAGAGTTTAACATTTTCCTTTTTTTAAACTAGCTTTATAAACATTTTGTAATTAGCTTTGCTTGTCATCCTTTAATATCCTTTCCATGATGCCTTCCCAATCTTTCTTTCCCAGTGCTTTTTCATCAATAATTATCCTTTCCTTTCGGTTCCTGTAGCACATAACTTGACCTGTCTTTAGTACTTCTGTCTGCCTTACATTTCATTTAGCTATTTGTGATTTATTTTCTCAATTCTGCACTTATTTTTTACCATGTTTAAAGGTAGAAAATGTCTTAAAATTAAAGTGGAACAGCTTTTTCTATTTCTCCCCGAATGGCAGTTAGTAGATCAGTGTCATGTCTTAAAACAAAGTGGCATCTTAGAATTAAGGAAATAATACATTACACACTCTACTAGATGGTACAGGTTTTTGGGGTGCCTGGGTGGCTCAGTCGTTAAGCGTCTGCCTTCGGCTCAGGTCATGATCCCGGGGTCCTGGGATCGAGCCCCGCATCGGGCTCCCTGCTCGGCTGGAAGCCTGCTTCTCCCTCCTGTACTCCCCCTGCTTGTGTTCCCTCTCTCGCTGTCTCTCACTCTGTCAAATAAATAAATAAAATCTTAAAAAAAAAAAAAAGGTACAGGTTTTGAGTATGGGGACCATGTCTTTTTTTTTAAGCCCATGGCTCTTTTTAGACTCTCTCAGTAGTAGAAAGATAAGTACAAATTAGCTTTTGAATTGAATGATCATGAAAATGCTAAAAATTAAGCTTGTGAACTACACCTAAGACAACAGAAGGGGAATATAAGAGGCTCAAATGCATACATTAGAAAATAAGTTTCTACTTAGTAACTAAGGAAGAGAAAAAACCCAAAGAATTGTAGAAGGAAACCAAATAATAAAGATGGGAGCTGATGTGAATGAAATAGATGGCAAACATACAATAAAAAGAGTCAGATTATCCCAAAAGTTATTTTCTTTGAAAGACTTAATAAAATTGATAAACCTCTGAGAGACTTATAAAAAAAGATTTAAAACAGGCATAAATAGCCAGTATCAGATAATCATTGGAAGCTATTAGGAACAATCTCATATTAGCAAACGGGAAAATGTAGACAAAATGGACAAATAACTACTGAAAAATGTAACCAAACAGACTTGAGGATATATAGAAAATCTGAAGTCCATTACTATTAAGGAAATCAGTTAAGTAATCAAAAATTTTCCCCCACAAAAACTTTAGGCCAGCATAAAACTTCAGTGGTGAATACCAGGTATTTGAGGAGGAAATAATTTCAATTTTTAAAATTCTAGAGAATAGAAAAAGACAGTGTATGTCCCAAGTCATTTTATGGGACTAGCAAAATCTAAATACTAAAACCTGTCACATTCAGTGCAATCCCTGTCAAAATCCCACCAGCATTTTTCACAAGACAATCCTAAAATTTGTATGGAACCACAAAAGACCCCAAATAGTCAATGCAGTCTTGAAAAAGAAAAGCATAGCTGGAGGATATCACAGTTCTGGACCTCGAGCTCTATTACAGAGTGACAGTCATCAAGACAGCATGGTACTGGCACAAAAACAGACACGTAGATCAATGGAACGGAATAGGGAGCCCAGAAATGGACCCTCAACTGTATGGTCAGCTCATTTTCAATAGAGCAAGAAAGAATATCCAGTGGAAAAAAGACCGTCTCTTCAACAAATGGTGTTGGGAAAATTGGACAGCCACATGCCGAAGAATGAAACTGGACCATTTCTTACACCACACACAACATTAAATTCAAAATGGATGAACGACCTAAATGTGAGACAAGAAACAATCAAAATCCTGGAGAACACAACAGCAACCTCTTGAACATTAGCCATAGCAACTTCTTACTAGACAAATCTCCTGAGGTAAGGGGAAACAAAAGCAAAAATGAACTACTGGGACTTCATCAAGATAAAAAACTTCTGTATAGCAAAGGAAATAACAAAACTAAAAGGCAGTCTTCAGAATGGGAGAAGATACATGCAAATGACATCTGATAAGGGGTTAGTATCTAAAATCTACAAAGAATTTACAAAACTCAACACCCAGAAAAAACCAAGTAGTCCACTCAAGAACGGGGCAGAAGACTGGAACAGACGTTTCTCCAAAGAAGACATATGGATGGCTATAACAGACACATGGAAGGCTACTCAACATCACTCGGCATCAGGGAAATACAAATCAAAACTACAGTGAGATACCACCTCACACCTGTCAGAATGGCTAAATTTAACAATATAGGAAACAACAGATCTTGGCGAAGATGCTGAGAAAGGGGAACTCTCTTACACTGCTGGTGGGAATGCAAACTTGCGCAGCCACTGTGGAAAACAGTATGGAGGTTCCTCAAAAAGTTAAAAATACAACTACCCTGTGATCCTGTAATTGTACTGACGAGGTATTTGCCCAGTGGATACAACAATACTGATTCGAAGGGGTACGTGCACCCCAGTGTTTATAGCAGCAGTATCAACAATAGCCAAACTATGGAAAGAGCCCAAATGTCCATCGACTGATGAATGAATAAAGAAGAATGGCTTCTACTCAGCCATTAGAAAGAATGAAATCTTGCCATTTGCAGTGATGTGGATGGAGCTAGAATGTATTATGCTAAGTGAAATAAGCCAGAGAAAGACAGATACCATATGATACACTCATATGTGGAATTTAAGAAAGAAAACAGATGAATGTAGGGGAAAGGGAAAAAAAAAAGAGGGAGGCAAACCATAAGAGAGACTCTTATTTGATAGAGAGCAAGCTGATTGAGGGTGGGTGGAGGAATGGGTATTAAGGAGGGCACTTGTGATGAGCACTGGGTGTTGTATATAAGTGATGAATCACTAAATTCTCCTGAAAACCAGTATTACACTATATGTTAACTGGAATGAATCTATTTATTTATTTTTAAAGATTTTCTTTATTTGATTGAGACAGACACATGAGAGAGAGAACACAAGCAGGGGGAGTGGGAGAGGGAGAAGCAGGCTTCCCACTGAACAGGGAGCCGGACGCGGGGCTCGATTCCAGGACCCTGGGATCATGACTTAAGCCGAAGGCAGATGCTTAAAGACTGAGCCACCCAGGCGCCCCACTAACTGGAATTTAAATAAAAACTTGAAACTTTAAAAAAAAAAAAAAGAAACTTCAATATTAAGAAATAGAAATAAAAACGTCTAAATTTACATCGATCAGAAAGTCAAAATTATTCTACTGTAATCCTTCTTAGTCTTCATCTCTTTGTAAAATCCGCTTTCAGATTACAAATCCTTAGACATATCCAAATATTTTTGGGGGGCGCCTGGGTGATTCAGTTGGTTAAGCGTCTCCCTTTGGCTCAGGTCATGATCCCAGGGTCCTTAGCAGGGATCCTGCTTCTCCCTTTGCCTGCCACTCCCCCCTTCTTTGCATGCTCTCTCTCTGTCTCTCCATGTGTCTGTCAAATAAATAAAATCTTAAATAAATAAACTTCTAAAAAACCACCAGTGTCCAAATATTTTTTAAAACGAAGTTAATATGTTGCATTTAGAAAATAATGTCAAACCTGTCAAGGACCGTGTATAGATAAGGAAAATTACAGGCCAGTCACACAAATACGGATTTAGAAATCCTAGATTATATATTAGCAAGCCAGATCTAGCAGTATATAAGCAGGATAATATATGATGAACAAGTTGGTTTTATCCCTAGAATTCAAGAAGAACTTCAGGAAGTCACATAGTGTAATTTGCCACATTAAAAGATTAAAAGAAAGCAATCACAAGAACTTAAAGCCTCTTTGGCAAGTTAGGATTAGAAGATAACTTAATATGCTAAAGGGGGAATTGACACCCTCCCCCCAGTGGATAACAAACTACCTCTTTATGGGAAGTATTGAAAGTTTTAAGACTGGGAACAAGACAGGGATTTTTATTTACACTTCAGCATGTTAGAGACCCTGGCCAGTCTATAACATTAGAGAGAAATGAGAAAATTCTGTAAAGAAGAACTAAAAATGTCATGAAAAAATATGATTGTATATTAAATGAATCTGTAGATAAAGTATTAGAATTAAAATGTTCTTGTTAAGGTTTTTGGATATGAAAATCAATTTAAAAATCTTTTCTGTTAACAGGATACTGTTTGAAAATGAAACTTTAAAGATTTTTAATTTATTTGAGAGAGAGTGAGTAAGAGAGAGAGAGCATGAGTGGGCTGTGGGGGAGAAGCAGAGGGAAAGGGAGAAGCAGACTCCCTGCTGAGCGGGGAGCCAGATGTGGGGCTTGATCCCAGGACTTGGAGATCATGACCTGAGCTGAAGGCTGATGCTTAACCATCTGTGCCAACCAGGTGCCCTTGAAATTGAAAAATTTTAAAGCTAGTGACTTAGTGGTAGCAAGTACCTACGACTAAATTAAAAAAAATTATGCATGATTTCTGTGGGAAGCAGGTTTGCTTAGACATTAAAGGAGACCTAAACAGAGACACCTCTGGACAAGTAGGTATTTTAAATATGTCACTTCTCCCTATTAATGCATTAAAGGAGACCTAAACAGAGATACTTCTGGACAAGTAGGTATTTTAAATATGTCACTTCTCCCCCTATTAACCTGTAGTTTCAGTCATTCACAATCAGAATTGCTAACACATTCTTCCTATGGTATTTTGACAGCTGATAGGAAAATTTAATGAAAATACAAAGGGTCAATCAAGATTAAGCCACAACACTCCTAACAAAAATAAGTAAAAGGACTTGCTCTATTCTGAATTAGTCTGGAGTCAGACTTACTCTAAAGCTGCAGTTAAATTACTGCATGGAGAGAGAAACAGACCAGTGTAACAGAATAGAGACCCCAAAGGTGAGATCCCCAAAGAAATGGACAGCGAATAGCAAAGAAACCCTACAAAGCTGTAAGGAGGGGAATGACTTGTTTTACAAGAAAGATGAAATGAAATTGGTTGTTTTGGAAACAAGATGAAACTGAACCCCAGCCCTGCCTTGTGTTCAATAACCAACTCCATTTGGATTTTTAGACCTAAATATGAGAAGTGGAATTTTAAAGCTATTATAATACAGGGACATTTTGTTACAAAATAAAGGAAATAATAAATTTGACACCATCACCCCAAACGTCACCATAAAGAGAATAGAAGGTCAGGCTAGGAATGGAAGAAGATATTTGCTATATATTAAAATAGTGAAAGACTTAGATACAACATAAAGAATTCTAAACTAGTAAGATAAGGCAGCCCAGTAGGAAAATGGGTAAAAGACTTGAAAAAGCCTCTTCGAAGAGAAAAATCCAAATGCCCAATTTGCATATGAAAAGATGCTCGGCCTCCTTAGTATGGGGAAAAAATCAAAACCACAACAGATTACTTCTGCTTATTTTCCAGATTAGCCAGATTTAAAAGTCTGAGAATTAAAGACTTAACTAAAGTCACAGAGCAGTTGAAACTAGTACCAAAGTAGCAAGAGTGTAAATGTGCACAATCATGTCAACTCCTTAGATATATACCTTGGAGTAGAGAAATCTGCACACTTAACATACCAAGATACGTGTACCAGAATGTTTATAGCAGTACTATTGGCAGTGTCCCCCAGTGGTGTAAATGTGGAACAGATAAATGCATTGTGGTATCCATCCATTGAGGTGCAGTAATGGAAATGTATATGTACATGTACATGTAAATGTACAATAATGGAAATGTATATCTGTATACAACCACACGAATGAATCATACATGCAAATTTTTAAGTAACCCAAAACAAAAATGTTGGTTAAGGAGGGATGCATTTATGGGTAGTAGAGTAGTGTGTAACACAAAGAGAGGAGATTGTGGTAGAGCAGGGACCTATGAGAGGTAGGGTTCTGGGCAGTGGTTCTATTTCTTAACTTGGATGGTGGTTACAGTTTTTTTGGTTGTAGGCATTATATTGTACTTTTGGGTTTTGTACTCTTTTTTTTTTTTTTTTTTTTTTTTAAGCGTTTATTTATTTGACAGAGACACAGCGAGAGAGGGAACACAAGCAGAGGGAGCGGGAGAGGGAGAAGCAGGCCTTCTGCCGAGCAGGGAGCCTGATGCGGGGCTCGATCCCAGGCCCCTGGAATCATGACCTGAGCCGAAAGCAGATGCTTAACAACTAAGCCACCCAGGCGCCCCGGGTTTTGTACTCTTATGTGTTTTATTTCACAACAACAGTAAATTTTTAAACAAAGTATTGTGCTTTGCTTAATAGAGTACATTTTCTGTACTTTAAGAAATTAACTCTCAGCCTCCTCTTTCTCCCCTCTGGCCCTTTTTACAGCAGAACTCCTCAGAAGCATTGTCTGAACTTGTTTGTGGTTCTTCCATTCTTGACTCAATTCACCACAGTTTGGCTTTCATCCCTTACCATAATGACTTCCATGTTGCTAAACCTATTGGTCCGTTCTCAACTCTTCTTAATAGCTTTTAGCAGCATTTGACATTGTTGATCACTTAGCCTTCATTGAAATTCTTTTTTCTTTGGCCTGCAACACACCACATTGTTCTCATTTTCTTTCTTCTTTTTTTTTCTTTTTTTTTTTTTTTTTTTTTTTTTTTAAAGATTTTATTTATTTATTTGAGAGAGCGAGAATGAGAGAGAGTACATGAGAGGGGGGAGGGTCAGAGAGAGAAGCAGGCTCCTCCCGGAGCAGGGAGCCCGATGCGGGACTCGATCCCGGGACTCCAGGATCATGACCTGAGCCGAAGGCAGTCGCTTAACCAACTGAGCCACCCAGGCGCCCCATTTTCTTTCTTCTTACTGGCTATTCCTTCATAGTTTCTTCCCTGGTTCCTTCTCTCTCCAACCTCTTAATCTGAAGTTCTCTGTCCATAGATCCCTTTTTAATTTTCTTGGTGATTTCATCCTTTATAGCTCCAGCTTGGACCTCTCTTCTAAAGTCAAGACTTTTATGTTCTATTTTGACATCTCCAGTTGGATATCTAATAATCTCTTCTCAGATTTATCACATTCATTCTGTGAGGAGAGGGCTTGAAAGCTCTGCCTTCCCGCCTAGATTTTGCCCTATATGTCTCTTTATTTGGCTGGTCCTCCTAATTTATATCCATTTATAACAAAACTGTAGTTGCAAAACAGAATTACGTATTTAATTAAAAACCTTTGCATATGGGGGCACCTGGGTGGCTCAGTTGGTTAAGCAACTGCCTTCGGCTCAGGTCATGATCCTGGAGTCCCTGGATCGAGTTCCGCATCGGGCTCCCTGCTCGGCAGGCAGTCTGCTTCTCCCTCTGACCCTTCCCCCTCTCATGTGCTTTCTCTCTCTCTCATTCTCTCTCTCTCAAATAAATAAATAAAATATTTAAAAAAACAAACAAACAAAAAAACCTTTGCATATGAAAGTGTTGGCCCTAGTGGTGAAGGTAGTGTTTAAATTTAAAACTATCAGAGGTTGCCAGTGCCTTTTTGCAAATGGTTGTCAGGCTGCTGAACCTGATTCCTTGTCACTGTATAAGACAGCCTTTCTCAACCTGACTTCTGGGAGGGGAGCTTTCCTGCATTGAAGTATCTCCTGTATGTAGTTAACTCCTCTCCTGTGCATCTAGAGTGGTACTTGTTTTATAGTATCCTTGGGAGAATTGGCAAAATAGTCACTTTTCTGTTCACAGTAGTTACTTTCTGTTCTGTGGTTAAGATAAGGAATCCCTGCTGAGAAAGGCTGCTAAGATACAAACTTCATTCTCCTGTAGTTCTGAATAGTGCAGATTGTCACCTGTCTTGTGCTTAAGGCTATGATAAAAACTAATGCCTGCGTGATTTTTATTCAAACTTTAGCTTGAGAACCTTTACAAAAAGAGTTACCTTAATGATTTTTAAAGTATCTGTTTACATCATGACTTAAGTTTTTAAATGGATGCTTACAAATGAAAATCTGAGGGAATGCTGGTAATGAAGCACTTGGTTTAGAACTTATTAAAATTGCCTAATCAACAATTCTTATAGCGTTCTATCTCACATGCCTTAGTCTTTCCAATCTCCTCTCAGAACTAATAGATAATATTTTTCAAATATCAGTGCTTGATAGCCTATAGTTTCTATATCAAACAAGGTACCTTGTTATTCTGTGGTCTGTAAGTGGAAGGCAGCTCTTAAAATTTAGAGAAAACAATACACGCTATTACATTTCCATATATTTAGTAAGTAATATCTTCTCAGATGTGTTTGTTTTTCATATCATAACTAATGATTTTATATTAACAGTATACAGTTATCTTTTCTGGTTGATAAAAACAAATGCAGGGGGAAATAAACATGCATGTTCCTATAATAAATGTTTTCATTAGTAAACATTTATTTTAATATTATCTAGGCTATCAAGTACTAGCTCCAACTGCCTATTATGATCAGACTGGTGCCTTAGTGGTTGGCCCTGGAGCAAGAACTGGCCTTGGAGCTCCAGTTCGTTTAATGGCTCCAACACCTGTTTTAATTAGTTCAGCAGCAGCACAAGCTGGTAAGTGTAACTGATGTTTTCAGGGATAATATTTTTCTGGTGTTCTTTGAGATAATTTAAAAATAAATAGTCTTTTGAGTAGTTTCAAGAAGTATCTGAAATTTATTTTCCAGCAGCGGCAGCAGCAGCTGGAGGGACTGCAACCAGTCTCACAGGCGGCACAAACGGTCTCTTTCGGCCAGTTGGCACTCAGCCACCACAGCAGCAGCCGCCGCCAAGCACCAATCTGCAGTCTAATTCGTTTTACGGGAGCTCTTCTTTGACTAGTAGCTCCCAGAGCAGTTCTTTATTTTCTCACGGACCCGGCCAACCTGGAAGTACATCTCTTGGCTTTGGAAGCAGTAGCTCTTTGGGTGCTGCTATAGGCTCCGCCCTCAGTGGATTTGGTTCATCAGGTAAGTTGCCTTTTAAGATGAGTGTACTCTGCTAAGTGGACATGAGGTATATGTATATTTTTAATAATAAATATTAATAAATAGCTTGTAGCATAGAAAAGACAGGAATAAAATACTGGTTTATTAGTTTAATTCTGTGCCAAAAAAACTACCTCCTGCAAATCTTTTAAGTATTTATGAATGTATTTATGAATGTTTAGCTCATTTCAAACAGCCCATCTTTTACCCAGATATAGTACATTTTCCCCTGGCTTTAAGAATTGTATTACTGTAATTTTTGTTTTAGTAAGGTTTGTTTGGAGCAATATATTTTATACTAATTACTAGCTCTTCCTTATTCTTTATATAATAATGATTAAGGAAGTAAATATTTTGCCATCTTAAATTTCTGGTATTTTAAAATAATTGTCTTTGTGTGCTTATCAGATATTCTTATTAAATGCTAGTGGTTTGTTACGGTTTTTTAGTTGGTATGATACATAAAAATAAAATACAATGAAATGTTCTAAACAGAAGCCCCTAGGAAACTACCAATGTGCTTATCTTTTAGACTAAATAATTTAGCCTTTATCACTAAAAATTCATCTAAAAGGATGTTTCTTCTCATATCCTGGTTTTATGTAGAATACTTAACAAATTTAAATTTGAAGTAAGCTTCACAAAATAATTTACCCACAACAGACTGATTCTGTAACTGAGGAATGACTAGGTGAAGTCAGAAGAGGCCCACATTGACTCCCTATTGATACACCTTGTGGTATCATTCTTTGAGGTTTCCAGGAAACATTAGAGGAAAAATAACTTACCCTAGTTCTATTGGTACAGTTAATTGGCAGCCTTTTCTTCCTGAGGGGCAGGGCAATTTATTCAGACCTCAGGAGATTTTCTATTTCTGTAAAGTTCTAGAATCTTTAATACCTGCTTCTCATTGATTTTCCCACCACCTTAAAATACTATATGCTTTTCTGGTGTGGAAAATGGCAAAACTAATATGGGCCAGTTGTTATTAAATATGTTTGCCTGTTTTCTAAGAAAGGATCTTCTGAACTTTCAACACATAAGAGGTATGGTCTAAAACAGCTATAAACTTTTAGATGCAGAATGCTTTTTTTGTTATAATGAAGTACAATAGGGAAATAATCACAGTTGTAGAAACAAAGTTACCTAAAGAATGGGCACAAGAACTTCTGAGGGAAAATCAGGTGAACATGTAGACTCTTCAGTCTTTTAATTTTTCTACTTGAGTTTTTCATTTCTTTTGGATTTCAGTATTTTTATTTCTACCCAAGCACTCCCACAGGACTCATTTTTTATTTCTGATACAGTTGACAAGCATTTTCTCCCAAATAATCTAACATGCTGAAGAAAACTGAAAGAAAATATAACTTAAAAGATAAACTTTGTAGAAATAACTAGTTTCTAAACTAGAGATTATAGACTAAATAATTCAGGAAAAAACAAGAGATGAGCTTTGATAAATCTCCTATTCCCTTTTCTAATAAAACATGTCACTGATGGTCTGGAATAGATTTGTAGGTCCCCTTATCCAGTTCTTTCAAATTCCCATTTGTCTCTTAGTTGTTAAGGCCCTTTCCCCCAGCATTCAGGAACTGGTTGGCATGAACATTTTGTTCCCTACACATATTTCCTGCAGATGCCTCTTTCCCAAAAACTGATCTTCTTCATGCCTCCCTTATTTTTAATCATTGCTTATGCAATTCTGACTACCAATCTGGGTGCCTCTGTTTACCTTGCTTCAGAGGGCTTTAGCAGTTGCCACTCCTGGATGCCAGTACATAGCCTGTCATCTTCCCCTTCCTCTTGGACATTTTGTGAGAGTTATTCAAGTGCCGCACGTGTGTACTCTTAAAACAGGTCTACCCGCTGCCATTTCAGCATTATGGCAATTCCATGCCTCTGTGAAATCTAAAACGATAGTATGGTTATGTGCACATATACAAACACAGAATCAGACACACAGTCATTCTCTTACCTATATGATGAAATTATTAACACTTATCAGTGTTAAATACCCCAGCTTATAACACAGTTGCTAGGAAGCTTAGCCATTATAATATAGTAACTAAATCATTCTTTCTATGACCCATTATTTAGAAAGTGTTGGAAGTTTGTAATTTAACATTTTATGCACAGTTGACAAATTAGTGACTTCACTGTTGGTCTAGCCTTTTAGATATTTTAGGTATACTTTGTTTCATATTTCATAGTCACACTGTTGGAGATAATTTAGGCATATAGTAAAAGTTAAAGGAGCCAGATTTTAGGTTTAAAATAAAACTATTTCTGAATTACTTTTAAATGTTTGGCTTGGCTTTTCCCTTTTGGAGGAAAATAATATTGCATGTATCAAAACTGTGGGGTTTTTTGGTTATTTGCCAGGGGAATGACAGTGCTACTGCTCTCATTAGAGAGCTGTTGTCTTCTTCTTTGTCAGTTAAATTGTTTTCTGAAATAAATAGGAATTTTAATTGTAGCCATGTTCTAGAACAATCACTTTGACAGTGTCCTTTTAAATTAGCATAGTTAATGTAGCATATGTTGACAGTTTTGCCAAAAGCAACTCAAAGAAGAAATATTTATTACATTAGTGTTTATATTTGGTTTTGCTATTAAAATGCATATAGCTATATAGTATTTCCCTGTTATGATATCTTAAAATGTACAATTTTTAATAAAACATGATTAGTTTTTCAGAAACCACACTGGCTGGTATAAAAGGTTGACTTGTGTTTTAATATTTTGCCTCATACAGTTGTGTGAGCCTGGTATTTTTCTTTTATAAGAATCTTGAATTTGGCAAAACCAATGTAATTGTTTTCTATTTGTATTATAAGCTTAACTTGGTCTACCCATCATGTGCTCTGCTTAATTTTTCTCTTAATTTTTTCATTATACCCTAATGACCTACTTAAAATTGACTTATGATTAGAAAACCAAGACCTAGTAGAAACTTTAAAAATTCTCTTGAAAAATGTTACCATATTGGTCCGAATACAGAGCTTGTTCTTTAAAACCTTGACAAGAAACATACGAAATTCCTTTAGGTGTAAAAGGCATTCAGTTAAAAAACAAAAAAAAGGCCAGTGTTTAGAAATAGGAAAGAAGTACTTGAAAATGTGGCCGCTGAGACTTCAGAATTGGGAGTTTTGAACAGCCCTTTTAAACACTTGGTAAAGAATTTGATTATCCGATGTGTCGATTAACAGATCTTGGGTTATTTTTTTGAGCATGCATCAGTACATGGTAATGAGATTCTACCATTGTTTTATGATTTTGTGGAGTACAAAAGGAAAAAAGGACTAGAAGGTTGAATTTGGGATTAAGTAAAAAGAATTTAGTATGTAGTTCAGTAAGAGATATATTATGAGAGAATTGTATATTATCTAAGAAAAAAAAAGGCTTATCAGTCTTCACTTGAGTAAGGGCCTTGTAAAACCGGTAGTAGAATTTTAGGAATGGACGATCCCAAGGGGTAAGTGAAAGCATGTCTTTGGTGTGGTAACAGTAATGAGAGCTATTAATTTTCTAAAAGGACGGTTAGTTTTTCATATCTATTTTGTAACTTAGTTGTTGAAGGATAGGGAGAATGTGTAATGTGAAAAATACTGAGAAGTTAGTTGTCATCTCTTTTTCACAACTGACTGATATTCGGGCCAATATGGACTTAAAGGACTATGGTTTGAACACAAGCCGGAAGCAAAATTAAATGTGAATGGTGAAGGAAATGTATTATTAATCTATTTATCAGGGTAATCCTTTCTTGGCATTGAGTTGAAGTCTAAGAACCTGATTCCAGAGATTAGGACACTACCAAAATTTAATCTTACTGGAATTTAATCTCTAGCGTCTCCTAAAGCCGACACCTTACAATTCCAGGGTTTATAAATCATACCAGGGTATTAAAGCACAGTAATCATATGTGTCAGTGGTAAATATGTGTGAAATAATAAACATACGAGTGCTCTGTTAAGTATTTGGTTACTTTATTGGGGTGCATTTATACCCTTTTATGATTAATAAGTTAGTTTATATAGTTATCACAGTAATTATCTCCTCCATAATGTTTCTAAAAATAATTATTGTGATCACTTCTGTTATTTCCCAGCAAGAGTTGGGGATAGGTTTTATTCAGTTAACACATGTATGTAATTAGGGTTTTTTTTATTTCTTCTTCAGTTGGCAGTTCTGCAAGTAGTAGTGCCACAAGGAGAGAGTCTCTATCTACTAGCTCTGACTTGTACAAAAGATCTAGTAGCAGCCTAGCACCCATAGGGCAACCATTTTACAATAGTCTGGGATTTTCCTCCTCTCCAAGTCCAATAGGCATGCCTCTGCCAAGCCAAACTCCAGGACATTCACTTACGCCACCGCCATCACTTTCATCACATGGATCCTCATCCAGTTTGCATTTAGGTAAAAAAAAAAAAACCAAAACCCTTTTTATTTGTATGTATACATGTAAGTGTGTTTGTGTGTGTGTTTATAATATATGTAAAATATTTAATGTTGGATAAAACATGCCAAATTGCTTTTGCTTTTAGATATTAGCCTTTTGAAAAAGTTCTACTTTCGTGAAAATTCAAAGTGAGGGTCTAATGTACAGTAAGGTAAAGACCCCTATTGTATCTTATGTTTCTTTTATGAAATACAGTGGTGTGTTTTTTCTTGTCTGTGCTTTTGATTTGTGTGTGTTTTAGATCATCTGAAAAGTCAACTGTTTAAACCTGATAGTAAAAGAAATTTCACTGTTGCAAGTTTTTGCACACCTAAAGGAAAACATTAGTCACATAGTTACTGAAATTCAAATAATTTAGATTAGTACAATGGTTTTTGCTTTGGCCTTTGAGTGCCTGGCCATTTTCTCAAAGGTTGTATCAGGGTATATGAACTTAGTATGTTTATGAGTTAGAGTCTTATGGGTTTGGTCCATATACTCTTACCTTTGAATATGTCGTTAGTTTAAGAAAAAAAATGTTTTAGGCTTTTTATACCCTTAAATTTGGAGCATTTAGAACTTTTGTTTCTATCTGTATGTTAAAATTGCCCCCCACCCCAAGATGATTGAGATGGTGGTTACCCTTTTCCCTCTCCAGGAAGTATTTATTCATGTAGTTAACAGAGTATTTTTAAGAGATTTTGGATATCAGAGGCTGTGTATGAATCCCTGTCTCTTCAAGGAAAGTTATTTGATTAAAATTAGATTTTGAATTTTTGTAACTTTAGTAAACTCAAAACTGAGATTCTTTTTTTTGATTTTTTATGTGCTTGGAAAGATTTAAATCAGCTTGTGATTTAAAAAGTCATGTTGGCTGTTGTTAGCAAATATAAGTTAATGATTATATTTGACCCCCCCCCCCCGTCATAAGGGTATAGCAGTTTTTTCCTCAAGTTCATTAATACGTAAGTGTCCGTGTAACAAAAGGATCTTTTGCAGTGATCATTGTTTAGATATATGTCATTGTGAAGTGGCCTAGAGTTTTAAAGGCCGGTCCTGTGCCCCAAATTCTGGGTCCTTGCTCTTTTGTAGATATTAAATATATACAACTATTAATTTATTTGGATGGGGTCCTAAGATCTCCTATACAGCACTATTTGTGTAAACTTAATTAGTTTGTAGCCTGACACCTTTGTTCATTTATCATCTTTTCTTGGTCATAGGAGCTGCTCAGTTCCTGATCGCTATTATATCTACTCAGACCCACTCACTCCCACCACCCCCATGTAAGACATGCCTTTGAAACTTTGAAATGGACACAAAAATTTGGAACATAACAAGCCTAAGAATAGGTCTTTCATAATTTTGTGTTTTATTTGTTAAAAATTCTATTTGTCATGTCCTGTCCTTACATAGGTAAGTTCCAGATCAGATTCCTGTCAACTGTTACTGCTTATGTTGTGCTTTAGAGCCTGTAAAAATGGCATTAATTATTTTACATAGCTTGCTTAGAAATTAGACATAAATGACTTTTTAGATGTATCTATAATTAAACAGCAATCAAGATATTTTTCTTCAGACTGTAAAGAACCCAGCTGTGTAGATGCTTAGCGAAGAAATTCTTGTCAGTTATGAGAAATAATCATCATTTGGGCCAGCATTTCTGCATTACAGCCTGATACTTTTGTACCCAAAGTTAAACCCCTTAGTTTAGCTTCAACTGGAAATCTGATATTTTAATACACCTCTGATTAGAATTATCTGTAGATGACTTTCTTTTGTGATCTCCCAATTTCCGTTAGTTTTAGCTATAGTAAGACTGGCAATGTTGTTAACAAGGACCGTATAGACCCTGCCAGGTTGGAAAAATTTAATATATTTCATAAATTTGCTCTTTACATAGTGTTCATGGAAGTAATCTATTCTTTGCTTTCATCTGATTAAGTCACAATACAAGACTTACATGCTCTCTGGTCTAAGAAAATAATTGTATATCCTTTAGGTGATTTCTTCATGAATCAAGTTAACAAGGCAGATGATTTAGAAAATACCTATGGAAATGAATTTGCATATCCATTTTTAGAAATAATCTTACTCAGTAGCTCACATATTAAGAATAGAATATCCTGAGATAGGAGTTAGTTCTCAGTTTCATTTTAATTGGTTGGAATTAATTAGTTCCAGGTTATTGTCTTGTGAGATTTTCAGACAGGTAACCATTATAATTACTGATAGGCCCTCCTGATACCTGTATTCTAAAAGTATTGAATGACACACTTTTTTTTTTTAAACCAGCTCTCCCTTTGCTAGTTATTTGATTCACAGAAAGGGCCTCATAGCAACATTGTGTGCTTCTGTCTTTCCAAAAAAGATGTTTTGTTTTTTAAAATAGTTGTCATTTGATCAACATAAGTATTTTCAGCTTATGACTACTATTCACTTTTTCATTAACAAGTATTTCAGTTGATAGGTTTTGGTTGTTCATTTTTTAATTAATTTATTTTTTTTAAAGATTTTATTTATTTGACACAGAGAGGGGGGATAGAGCAAGCACAAGCAGGAGGAGGGGCAGAGGGAGAGGGAGAGGGAGAAGCAGACTCCCCGCCGAGCAGGGAGTCTGATGTGGAACTCAATCCCAGGACTCTGGGATCATGACCTCAGCCAAAGGCAGCCACTTAACCAACTGAGCCATCCAGGCGCCCTGTTCATTTTTTTATAAACTAAAATATTCCTGGTTTGCAACCTTGTTGCATTTTAATGAAGCCAGGAACATGAAAAAATTTTATTCCTCCCTTTCCTAGGACAAAATTTCCAAGAGATAAAATTCCTTTTTAAAAACAATTACAACCACAATATCATCATATCTTTTAAAATCAGTAATTTCTCATTTTTCTATTTTCCCTAATTGACTTAAATGTCTTTTTATGGGTCCTTATAAGGCCCCATACATTGCATTTGTTTGATATGCCCTTTAATCTGGAGCCATTTCCCCTTCCTCTGTTTTTTCTTTCATTTCTTTATTGAAGAAACTTTGTCCTGTTGAATTTCCAACATTCCTAACTTTGCTGACTGCTCCCCCATGGTAGTATTTAATGTGTTCCTCTATTTCCTGTATTTCTTGTAAAATGGAATTAAATCTAGAGGCCTGGTCTTACTGTTTGTTTTTTGCTGTTTTTGGCAAAATGGGTTCTGTATTCTTTCTGTTGCACCATATCAGAAGACATGTCTCTGGTTGTCTCCATTGTGAACTTGTCAGCCCGATTCACCTAATGGCGTGCAGCCTTAATCGTTGTCTATTTTTCCAGAGGTTGCAAAGTGGTGAAACTCTAATTTTCTCATACCTTCAGCATTTATTAGCTGGAAGTTTTCTATAAAAAGGAACTTTGCATCAGTTGTGAGGTTACCCTGGAATATAGTTCATATAGGAGTCAGGAGAATGCTTGATTTCTTTAACTTTATTTTCTAACTTTGAGAATTAACTTCTGAGAATGAGTTGATGGCCTAGCAATTTCTTTATGTAACCCGTGTTCTTTTAATCATCGTTACCTGTAAATTGATGACTTTTTAAGGGTAGTTTATAGGTTTTAGTCCATTGCAGTCTGAGAGACATCAATTTTATACCTTTTTTTGATCCTAAAATTTTTACCATCTGGGGTGCTTGGGTGGCTCAGTCAGTTAAGCATCTGCCTTCAGCTCAGGTCATGATCCCAGGGTCCTGGGATTGGGCCCCCTGTCAGGTTCAGTAGGGAGTCTTCTTTTCCCTCTCCTTCTGCCCCTCCTCCCACTTGTGTTCTTTCGCTTGCCTGCTATCTCTCTCTCAAATAAATAAATAAAATCTTTTTTTAAAAATGTACCATCTTTGGCCATTTGGAGCCCTTACAATTAGCTCCCGTTTGACTACAGCTTTTTAAAAGCACTTAAATACTGGGAATTAGAAATAGTGGGAAAGAACAAGGAAAGAGAAGAAATTTAAAATTAACGGTTTTTATCTTGAAATGCAAAGAGCAATGCCATATTCTGTGCTTCAGGTTAAGTGTTCAACATTAAATGAATTATTTTTTCATGTTTTCTTGATCTGTAGAGATGGGGAAAATCTACCTGCAGTTGTTTCTTTAATCATTCTCTCTCATAGAAGTCAGTATCTTATTTTGAGGTACTTCATCTCTGTGGAAAAAATCATTAAATATTTCCAGTATTATTTTCTTCTCCTTGGAGTTAGCTAACGAATTCTTTCCTTTTCTATTTTTCCTTTTTTTAGTAAACTTCTAAAACGTGTTAGTGATTTCTGATTTACTCTAATCTTTATGCTCATAGTAATCAGATTGATACGCAATTTCCTGGGTATAAAGCAACATTCTGTGTTTTTATTTAACTTAGGACTTGACAAACTGATGGCTTATTATTTGGATCTCTTCATTTTTGAACTGGCTTATGTTTTTCTTAAGAACAGGGTGCTAAAAAGTGTAATTCAAGCTTTGAGCTTAGTGAAATTAGTTTATTAAATAAAGGTGGCTGTCAGTTCTGACAATTCATTAATGTCTTATATTCAGTAATTAAATTCAGTACTTTAGCTTGTTAAGGATTAAAAGATTTTTATAACCTATTTTCTCTCTCTTAATTTTATTTGAGAGAGAAAGCGAGCAAGAGCAGGGGGACAGGCAGGGGGAGAGAAAAAGGGAGAAGCAGACTCTCCACTGAGCAGGGAGCCCAACATGGGGCTCGATCCCAGGACCCTGAGCTATGACCTGAGCCAAAGGCAGACGCCTAACCGACTGAGCCACCCAGGCGTCCCACCTATATTCTCCTCTAATTGCAGAAAATTTTTTATTAAAAATAGGCAGAATAAAATTTAAGATCATTTTTTCCTATTAAGTACAGGTTAACATCTATTAAAATTGCTAAACTTTGGCAGATTTTTGTCATCTCCTTCTCTTAGAATGAAATGTTTAAAAATTAAAACAAGTATGACCAAATTGGTTGGTAAGGCGATATGTGGTTTTTCTAAGTGTCCTATGTGGTCCTTAAAGCAGAAAACAGTATAAATTGTTTTGAAGCTTTCATTAAAAGTACTATTATCTTTTAAGTAATAGGGTCCCTATAATTGAATAGCATTTGAATAGTTTTCTAAATCATCTTCATATTCATTATTTCATTTCATCCTAATTCTTAATGTAGACTGTTTGAGCGATATGGCCATTAAAGATAAGAAAAGTGTAGGTTTTAGGCACCCAAGAGATTTGCCCAAACCAGTAAATGATGGAATTGACGATAGAATACCACTTGACTCCTGATACTATCCTTGATTTTTCTGTTATGCTATGCTGTAATAAACTGAACAGTTTTACAAAGTGTATAAATAACAGTATTCTAATCAGCCTCCAAATCTGGTACCTCAACAATGGCATAGGTTATATTTTTTTTAAAGTTCTATATAAGATTACTAAACTTCTAGATCCCTTTCTTTCTCATTTTAATTATTATTATTTTTTTTTTTGAGACAGAGAGCACATGAGAGAGGGGAGGGTTAGAGGGAGAAGCAGAGTCCCTGCTGAGCAGGGAGCCTAATGTGGGACTGGATCCTGGGACTCCAGGATTATGACCTGAGCCAAAGGCAGTGGCCTAACCGACTGAGCCACCCAGGCGCCCTCATTTTAGTTATTCTTGAGAAAGTCCAAATATATTATCTACTCCATGAAATAAGAATAATATGTGTTAATCATAAGTCAGGCAACTCAGGAACTGGCTATAGGACAGCATTTCCAGCTCTTAACAGAATATTATTTATAGGTTCTCGTGGAGATGTTAAAACACTACTTCACAGCCTTTATTTATTGATTGGTATGAAATATTCTGTGAAGAGATCCCAAAATTACATTATTACTCACGGAAGAATTTGTTTCATTTCTGTATACAAATTTATTGATCTTAGTTCTAGTTGAGTTATAGTGATGGATTTTTACTTCTGTGTGTTTTTTTTTTTTTTAAGATTTATTTATTTATTTATTTGAGAGAGAGAGAATGAGAGAGAGCACATGAGAGGGGGGAGGGTCAGAGGGAGAAGCAGACTCCCTGCCGAGCAGGGAGCCCGATGCGGGACTCGATCCCAGGACTCCAGGATCATGACCTGAGCTGAAGGCAGTCGCTTAACCAACTGAGCCACCCAGGCGCCCCTACTTCTGTGTTTTTAATAACATTATCTGTGACTTTGTGTTTCTAATGACTGAGAATGTTTTCACCATTTAATTCAGTTAAGATAATCTCAGGTTTAGAACTACCAAATACTTGATGATTTGAGTCTGGTTCAGCATCAGAATCACTTGGAGCAGTTGTTTAAAATACCAAGCATGAGGAGGTAAACAATTTGTAATTGTGTGGCAACAGTATTTGCTTACCACAGTGATTGTAGGGATTCTGTTGACATTCAATAACCAGATGCTGATCTTCTCATAAGAAAGAAAAAATGATTTTATCCCACTGAAATTTCCAGTAGCACCCACAGGGAGAGAGATACCTTGGAAGGAAATAATTCATAATTTACACATGACCTTATTCTAGTTCACATTTCCTTTTTATAGTTCCTGGATCCCTTGGGTGTTCATGTGAACCTTTGATCTTGTCCTCCATTGTCTCCCTAATGCCTTTTTTTTTTTTTATCTGAACTCTGCTTGCCATTGCATATTTTAAAGTTGTGGGAGGATTTGGGGCGCCTGGGTCGCTCAGTCCATTAAGCGTCTGCCTTTGCTCAGGTCATGATCCCAGGGTGCTGGGATTGAGCCCCGCATCGGGCTCCCTGCTCATCAGGAGCCTGCTTCTCCCTCCCCTTCTGCTGCTCCCCCTGTTTGCGCTCTCTCTCTGTCAAATAAATAAAAATCTTTAAAAAATTGGTTTTGAGGGATAAAAGTTGATAGATGAGAGAAAATTAAAAAGTCTCTTTTCTTTTTGTATGTGTTATTTTTTTTTTTTAATTTTTTTGTTTATGTGTTTTTAAATGCCTTTTTCACCCTTGATAACGAATTTTGCAGATTGGAGCTTTTTTCAACTTTTGCTCATTATATGTCGTTATTTACTGTCATCTTACTGTTTTTATTTTTTGGCCTTAACCTTCACATTTGTGTTTCAGCTCCGCACTCAATTTCTCTACCTTTTTCTTTTTACTGAGATAGCAAGTTAAGTCTTTTTGTGCCTTAAAAATTCTTTTAATCTGCCAAGACTTCACCTAGAATTTATATCATTGTTTTGTTCATATACTAACCAATGTACATTAAATAAACATAGGATCAGAGACAGAGCTCTTAAAATATATGCAGATGTACTTCAGGGGAGAGATTTAGCCAAATAATTTAGCCAAATAATCTTTGAAAATGAAAACAGCGTGTGTCTCATGGGGTGACATTGAAAATTGACTTACATATTCAGAATATTTTCATGTGTGATTGTTTCCTTATAATGTATCCAGGAATAGGTCCATTGGAAGAAGAGCAAGATCTTTCACACTGTAAACTCTAAAACACTGACAGAAGTTAAGACAGGGCACCGGGGTTGCCTACTTGGTTAAGCATCTGCCTTTGGCTCAGGTCATGATCTCAGGGTCCTAGAATCGAGCCCCATATCAGTCTCTGCGCTCAGCAAGGAGTCTGCTTCTCCTCCCTCTGCCTCCCCCGCCCCCGCTTGTGCTCTATCAAATAAATAAATAAAATCTTTATAAAAAGAAAAGTTAAGACAAATAAATAGGTGAACGTGAACATACCATGTGGGGGTTGAAAAATTCAGTGTTAAAAAGACGATACCTTTCTTCAGGTTGATGTATAGATTTAAAACAGTTCCAAGGGGCGCCTGGGTGGCTCAGTTGGTTAAGCGACTGCCTTCGGCTCAGGTCATGATCCTGGAGTCCCGCATGGGGCTCCCTGCTCGGCAGGGAGTCTGCTTTTCCCTCTGACCCTCCTCCCTCTCATAAGCTCTCTCTCTCAAATAAATAAATAAAATCTTAAAAAAAATAAAATAAAACAGTTCCAAGAATTTTTCAGGCTTTTTAAAGAAATTGACAAGCAGATTTAAATAATGTAAATGGAAAGACAGCTGAGAACAGTCAAGACGATCTTGAAGAACCAGTTAATATCAAAATTTATTGTAAACTTACAGTATCTAAACTTGTGACATTGACACAAGGATAAGTAAACCAGTGGAGTAGAATAGCGGATCCAGAAATAAACCTAGTCATTTAGTTACCTGATCTATGCCCACACTCTGGCATGTTTGGGAAGGACAGTCTTTTTAGTAAATTGGACTGGAGCAGTTAAATATCCAGATAGAGAGAAGTGAACTTTGACTCCTCTTGCACACTACACATACCCCCCCCCACACACATACCTGTTATTCTCACATAACTTGCTTACAGTCAAGAAGTTAGTAAAGAACAAAAATCTTGAGCCCAGGTCTGTCTGGCTCATTCCAAGATGTCACACTGCTTCTCAAAGAATGCTTTTTTTTTCTGTCTAATACCTGTCTCTAAATAAATATTCCCTAAGTTTAGAATTTTTAATAAAATTATGGTAAAATATAATTTAGCCTATTGTGAGTTGGTGGGAAAAGTGAGTTTGAATGTTAGTATATTGGCTGCTTTATGGTTTTTTCACTTGTTAACAATTGACCTTTAATCCAAATTAAATAATTTTTACCTTAGGCTCTTAAAACATTTTATAACTAGTTTTTAAATTAAAACTGATGACATAGGGTCTTCTTTATGTGATGTTTTAAATAGGATTAACTTTAATTTATACTTAGACTAATCTATATTTTATGTTAATCTTTCGTGGGTAGTTTTATTGACCTCCATTTAAGAATTTTTGTGTCTGATCAGAAATTTTGCTAATATTAATTCATTCAGCCAGTAAAGAATACCTACAGGCCAGACTGCTTGACTAGAGATATTTCCTTAAGGAAAAAGACACCATCCTTACCCACCATCATGGGGTTTGTAGTGTTGGGTTGAATGTAGACATGTATACCAGCACTTAAATGTAATGATTGTAATGCTCTTTTCTTATTGCACTTTAATTCCATTTTATAAAAACATAGTCTCTCCATTAAAATTACCATCTTTCCTTCATGTTTTTTTTTGTACCAAATTTACCACAGACTGGACTTCTATTAGAGTTACTTCTGGGTTTATTTTAGATTAGAAGCAAGAAAGCCCAGGCCTTTCTCCACAGCTTTAAGAGTATTCAGATCTCAACAGAAGTTTGGGTAATTGAATTTGAGGGGTTTTATTTCTTCGTTATTTTATTGATGAATCTATTCTTAGACATTAGCTACTTTGTTTCAAAAATTATTTTACATTCTATTTGGATTTCTACATTAAAGCATTATTTGGCTGTTCAGTCAGTGTTTTCTGATCAGTTTGTTAGGATCATACTCTTCAGAATACTGCACTTTGAAAAGTTCCATGACAGTTGTGGAATTTTTATTTTTGTGTGTGTGTGTGGGGGTTGTTTGGTTTGGTTTTGGTTTTTGGAAATGAGTTTAGGTCTAGGTTTTTCTGGGTTAAATGTATCTTTCACAGTACCTTCCCAGTTCAGCCCTCTTCCTACCAGTGTAAACAGTCCCATCAAGAGATAAAATCATTGTGCCCGTGTTTGTCTAGGATCAGAAAGTTGTCTTTTACCCCAGTTATTCAGAACAGCTGGCCATGAAATCGCAACAGGAATATATTAAAAGAAATGCAGATGTTGTATGTAGCCTGATGGTTTGTTATGTCACCAAAAGTATTAACCAAAGAGAGGAATTCAAGTCAGATCTGAGAGGGTGGTTTGAGATGTGCAGGGAGATACTTTTGCCCACATGTTTACATCAGGCAGTCAATGAAGTTCACACCACTACTTAGGATTTTGGGCTCATAGGCAGTTTTTAAAGTGTCCTCATTTTCAACAGAGAGGTAGCTTTCACTGAAGATTAAGGTTCAGGCAACTTTTGAAACCAAACAAACTAGCCTTTTTGTTGAAATAATGGGAATCAGCAAGTGAGTTAGTGATAGAAATAATGTAATACTAGTCTGAATTCTATAGTTCATGTGTTAATAACTCAAGTCTGTAAATGCTCTTTGATGAACGAGGGAAGATTATCAAGTATCTTTTGTCATGATGGTCTCCTTCTTTATATTTTTAGAACCTTTACGCCTAACTAGAGGCTAAAAGGTAAGGTTGCTTAATTGCTTTTAGAAAACAATTACAAGCAGTAGAAATGGAAACAACAGATTGTTATTTTGGTTTGTAGTTTGCATCTGATGTTTGCTGTACATATTGTCATAAGATGTACAACTTTAAGGTTGTATACCAGCCGTGTTCATGCTTCTTGCTTTTTATATTAACCTGTTAAGTGTTATGTGGAAGACCATGCTTTAAACTAGAATCACATTGGTGTTTGGGGCACCTGGGTGGCTCAGTTGGTTGAGCATCCGACTCTTGGTTTCGTCTTAGGTCGTGACCTCAGGGTCGTGGGAATGAGCCCAGATGAGCCCAGAGTCAGGCTCTGCATTCAGCGGGGAGCCTGCTGGAGATTCTCTCCCTCTCCCACTGCCCCTCCCCCTATTCTGTTGCTTCCTCTCTAAAAAAATAAATAAGTAAAATCTTAAAAAAAAAAAAAAAACCACATTGGTTTTAAACTCACTGAAATCTCAGTCTTTTTCCAGTAAAATTTTTGTGTCTTTATATGGCAAATACATATTTAATAATGATTAGAAAAATTCTTTGTGACTTACTCCCCATGTAACTTGAAACATATCCCAGATTTAAGAACATCATATGGTGTAAAATGTTCTTCATGAGGTATAGCGGGATATAACTAAAAGCTTTAAGTGAATTATTGAGACATAATGGTTTAAAAAAAAACCCTCAGTCTCATTATTATTTATGCATCCTCGAATAAGGTATTTAGCTTCTCCAAGCCTATTGTGTGACAAGTAAAATGGAGATAATATTCTTGTCCCATAGGGTTGTTAAGAAGGATAGCATATGTATTCGTTTCCTAGGACTGCTTTAACAAACTACTACAGCTAGGTGGCTTAAAACACAAATTTATTGTCTCACACTTCTGAAGGGTAGAAATCAAATCAAGGTGACAGCAGGGCCATGTCCTTTTGAAGACCAAAGAGGGCAGTCCTTCCTTGCCTCTTCCTAGCTTCTGGTGGTTGCTGGTAAACCTTGGCTTATTAGATGCATCACTCTCATCTCTGCCTACCTCATTATGTGACATTCTCCCTGTGTGTCTCTGTCCTAATTTTACTCCTCTTACAAGGACACCAGTCATTGAGTAGGGGCCCAGCCTAATCCAGAATGACCTTTCTTTAACTTGGTGACATCTGTAAAGATGCTATTTCCAAGTAAAATCAAATTCACAGGTACTAGGAGTTAAGAATTGAACATACTTTTTTGGGAGACCATTCAACCTAGTATAGGCTGCCCTCTGGCTCCTCCAATTCATGTTTGGCCCACATGCAGAATACATTTACCCAAAACCAACATCACCAAGAGTCGGAACCCATCCTCCCATCAACTCAGAGTCTAAAACCTCATCTAAATAACTCAGAATTCTAAGTCCAAATCTCATCTTGTCTGTCAGGTGAGACACTGAATATGGTCCATCCTGGGACAAAATTCTTCTCCATCTGTGGACCTATGAAACCTATAAAACAAGTTATCCGCTTCTAAAATACTATAGTAGGACAGGCATCGTATAGACAGTCCCATTGCAAAAGGGAGAAATTGGAAGGAATGAAGGGATTACCAGTCCCAAGCAAGTCTGAAAGCCAGCAGGGCAAATCCTATTTGTTACAAGGCCTGAGAATAATCATCTGTGGCTTAGATGCTCTGTCCTCTAGTCCATCGCCTTAACCACTCGGCCACGACTACACCGTCTGCTCTGTCCTCTAGGCCTACTGCTGCCCCACCCCTCTAGCCTCTGCATCTGTGGCTCTGCTCTCAGTCGTTCTTCATTTTGTCCCATCTCTGATCTTTCAGACCAGTCTGGCAGTGTTTCTGTTGATAGGAAATTCTCAAAAACACTGTTGGGCTGTCCATTAATGTCAAGAGACTGTCCAGCCACACCCGTTGGCTCTGTGCCCTCAGCATTCTATCTCGATAAGCTAAGATTTTTTTCCAGATCATCAAGTGCTGGTTTTCTTTGGCTTAACAGTTCCTTCTTTGAATTATCTCTTTCTCTTATTTTACCTTAAGCATCTAGGAGAAACCAGAGTATACCTTTAACATGTTGCTCTGAAATCTTAGTATCCATACCACTTCTGTTTTCCACCCAGCGTACCACATTTCAGTCTAGTTTCCCTATTTCCAGTAACTTGTTTTTCATTTTCTTGAGACCTCATTTGGAGCATCTTTAGTATTCATATTTTACCAACATTGTTCATGACAAACATACGTACTCTCTAAGATGGTAGCAGCTTTTAATAAGTGCTCCTCACATCTATCTGAACCCTCCCCAGAATTGCCTTTAATATCCACATTTCTGCCCATCTCCAAAGTCACTTCATTTTTAGGCATTTTTTTTTATAGTAGCACTTCACTCTGAGTACCAAAATCTATGTTAGTTTCCCAGGGCTGTTACGGCAAATTACCCCAGCTGAGTGGCTTAAAACAGAACAACAAACTGCAGGAGGCACAATTTCAACACCGAATAGCATTTTATGCAAAGTTCACATTCTCAGTGTCCAAGAAAGAACGCTCAGTAAATGGTTCCTGCCTTTTAAAAAGACCCTCGTGGACCCTCAGGGTCTAGTGCATAGTATCAGTTATGAATATTAAGTTATTAAGTGGACTTTTTTTTTTTTTAAGATTTTATTTATTTATTTGAGAGAGAGAATGAGAGAGAGAGAGAGCATGAGAGGGGGGAGGGTCAGAGGGAGAAGCAGACTCCCTGCCGAGCAAGGAGCCCGATGCGGGACTCGATCCTGGGACTCCAGGATCATGACCTGAGCTGAAGGCAGTCGCTTAACCAACTGAGCCACCCAGGCGCCCCTTAAGTGGACTTTCTAAAGTAGGTAAGGAAACTGATTATGTTGAACACGTAAACCCTATTTAAAACGAGACACCAGAACTCAGGAATAAGGTCTGATCAGTGTTGTCCTTTGAGAAATTTTTAAAGTTAGGAATGTGTAACCAGTACCCCAAAGTGATTCATGTGCATATTGAGAAGCACTGCTCCAAAGTCATTTTCCTACCAAAGTCCAACATATGCATATAAATGTATCAATAAGTCACATTATTCGTGGTTGTTACCATCTACTCTAAATGTTCCATATACTTCTTTTAAAGTGATCATAGAAAAAAATATTGAAACTAAAAGTACTAAGCTGTCCTGTTTATGGGGTAGAAGTAACTAAATGTCAAAAAATAAAATAGACTGTCCTCATTTTAGGCTTTTTTTCTACCACTCTATATCACTGATTCTTTGCCTGCTCCAACTAACTGGTCATCTTTGGTTGTCAGCTTACCATTTCTTGAGCTTTCTAGAGCCTTGTCTTCTGAAACAGGCACTGTCTAATAGCCTATATATGGTTGTACCCTTTTCAGGGTCCAAATCTACTAGGATTACCATTTTTATTTGAAATAGTGGTTGACAACCTGGTATAAAATGAAACCTTGAATTATGTTGAATTGTAATTCATTAGCCTCCAAACTCTTCTATCAGAATAACCTTCAGATTTTTTTTTTTAAATAAATTTTTCCACTGAGGGTAATTCAGTAGGTCTTGAGTAAGGCTCAGAAATCTGTATTTTTAAAAGATTACACAGGTCTGATAGGTTGAGGAACTGCCTTTCCAAATCCTTGGGAGGTAGAAAATCATGAAAAGACTAGTCAGGTTTATTTATTTTGTGGTGGTTCCAGTTTTACATGGTTTTTCTTCTCCTGTGTTTTTCTTAGTATTTTATAATCTTGTATTCTTGATTAATAATAGGAAGGATTCTGAAACAACAGACTTCTCAAGGAAATTAATGAAAACTTATAAAATCATATTGTTTCTACTAGGATAATTGCATGGTGTTTGCCTTCACTCAGTTGTTATGAATGAACTTGAAAAATCCTTACGTAAATAGCATGTAAGTGGCAGCACATTGTTATGTCATAAGCTTTAGCCAAGAGTCCTGGCTGACTAGCTGCATATCACATTTGGACCCTGGTGACTTCATCTGTGAAATTATAGTACAAATGTCCATGTCCAATAACATTCTTATCCAAGTAGTGATTAAGAAGTGGTAAATAATAAGGGGGGATATCAGTGATGAATTGAAGGACTGTTATCCCTTTAACACATTTGGTGCAGAAACATCTGCTTATAGACTACCACTAGCAATGGTATGAATATAGATAGCCTGCTTGTATGTTTGTTTTTAATTAATTTTGGAATAATTTCAGACTTACAGGAAAGCTGTAACACTGATAGAAAAACATTCCAGCCTACCCTTTATCCACATTTTCCAAATGTTATTTTACCACATTAACTTTATCATTCTTTTCCTCTCTTCTTCTCTCCTCCTCTCTGTATAATCCTTTCCACTCACATCCAGTATTTTTTTTTTCTTGATACTTTGGAAAGGAATTTGCAGCTATATTGTCCTTTACCCATAAATATATCAATGTATGTTTTCTGAAAATAAGGATGTTCTTTTATGTAACCACAATTATCAAAGTCCGGGAATTAACAACGATACAATACCATGATCAAATCAGCCAACTTACTCAAACTTTGCCAGAGGGCTAAAGGAAAGAGTAAGGATTGGGAAGGAGATTGATTAGGGGGGGCTCACATATGACACTCATTTGTCATGGCTCTTTATTCTTCTTTAATCTTGCACTATTTCTCAGTCCTTTATGACTTCAACATTTTTTGAAGATTATAGGCCAGTTTTGTAAAATGTCCCTCAATCCCAAAATAGGTTTTGGATGGCATGCTTTGATTGTTTAGATAACTAGATTTAAAGTGTTTAATGTATATTATGAATTGGGTTTTAAATGCTTATTTAATTTGTAAGGAAAGAAAGGTATCCTACCCTGAGTGAATTTTTTTCAATTTTGTAAATACAAATACTAATTAAGACTTTCAGAACTGAAATTCTAAGGTTTTTTTTAAACTCAAGGCAGTTTAGCATTATTAGACTTTTCAAGTTGTCAAAGAGTGTATCAGGAGTTTGGTATTAGGGAGCTGATAGAATATAATCAAAGAGTATCTAGACATGGGAGAAATTGCTGTTGGGTATTAGAAGTACCAGTTGGCATAGTCACACCTGGGGGTAAGTATGTAGGATTGGGCCTTAGGTTTGAGGTAATGATTAGCAATGGTACAGAGATAATAATAAGTGAACAGTTAAATTACTAGGTTCTACTAGGAAATTTGGGAAATAGGTTCAGCATAATGACTTGAAAATTAGGCTGAAGATTTTAGAGAATGTACTTTAGCAGGATACTTTAATGCAAAGTGACATCATCAAAGTGGCCTTTGAACGGGACATTGTAATTTTTCTTTGTAAAAACAGATTGAAATGATAAGCAGAGCACCCCTGCCCTACAAAAAGAAGAATTGTTAGAGATTCGGATGGGCTAGTGAACAGTTCATGGCACTGTATATTTGTGGAACTATAAATAGAAATAATAGTAGGAGCTAAAGGGTTAAGAGTATTGAGGAAATCAGTCGGCTGAGGTCACGATCTCGGGGTGGTGGGATCAAGCCCCTTGTTGGGCTCTGCACTAGACGTGGAGCTTAAGATTCTCTCTCTCTCTCTCCCCCCACCCCTCCCTCCTAAAAAAAAAGAGTATTGAGGAAATCACGACAGTATTAAAACACTGAATTCTTTCACTTTTTAGATTTTTTTATACATCAACACTGAGATAGTTGTATAGACCTTGAATGAATGTGAGAATTTTATGTTAGTGGTTTTGGTGTATAAAAAGGTTTGTTAAATTACACACTTTTAAGAAAGAGGTACAGAACCAGACCTTGGGCAGTTAATGTTACATAAAATACTCAATATTATTGTGTACCCACTGTCTGTCAGGCATTGTTTTAGGTGCCAGGTATCTAGCATGTAGGTAGGTGGATGTAATTTTGTGGCTCTTAACATTGGAAGGGGGACTGGAAAGTCATATAAATTATAATATGTATAATCTGGATGGTGGGAAATTCAACAACAACAATAAAAAGCTAGAGGAATGGGGACTGTAAGTAAAAGAGGAATGTTCTAATGCAATTCACTGTTCAGGATTATAACTCTTACTGCTCCTTGTCCTTATAACTCTTTTTGCTTTTAAATGCCTCTGTATAACTTGGCAACTTTGCCCTGACAGTGTGTCCTTGACATCATCTCTGCCTTGTGGTCTCGATTGTATATATAGCATTACTCTACATTGAGATGGTATATAGTAGCATAAAGCTGATGGTAGATTTTGTTTATTTGAGCTACTAAATCTGCGCTTTATGGTTTTCTATACATTTTTCTTTTTTAAAAGGACACTGTCAAGTACTTTTAAATGGTTATTTGTAGTAACAATTTCCTGCTTGTATTTTTTGTTTCTATTGACTACCCTTTAATTACCTTGCTTGGAATGGAATATAAGTTAAAGAGGTTTTTTATTTGTTTCAAATGATCAAGATTAAAGTTCTAGGAAAAATAAATGTTTACTTCTATTTCTTGGTAAAATAATAGTATTTTATGGAGAATATTCCTTCAAATTTTTAAAAATAAGATGTAATTTGGATTAGTTAACTGGGTTTTTTGTTTTTTTTTAAACTTCAAAAATTAATCAGTGTGTTAACTTCTTCAAGAAGGTTTTTTGGGGCTCTGGCTGGCTCAGGCAGTAGAGCATTCAGCTCTTGATATCAGGGTCGTGAGTTCAAGCCTCACCTTGTGCACAGAGTTTACTAAAAAAAAAAAAAAAAGTTTTTCTTTACCTAGAGGTTTATATGACTTAATGCATTTTTTTATATAGTCCAAAAAAAGGACGAATTTAGCCCTCAGTGTTCCATTAACACTGGAGGTAAATTTCAGCCCAACTCTATTTCAGTGACTTAAAATCTGAGTTTGATAGCTATTTGTAACCTTGTTAATAAACTGGAAATTTTGTTGGTGGCTTTAGTGTTCTGGTGTTGATACTAGTATGTATGACGTTACTTGCTATAATTGTGTTTTAAACTAAGCTTCTAAGAACATAGGACATTAGATGTTATAATTATGATTAAAATTAAACTGTCAAGAACAAATACAGGTTGATTTTTCTCATGTTTTCTAGTCTTTTTCCCCCAGATCCTATCGCCATACACACATTAAAGTAAATGTGTGAGATTTCTCTTCCAATTTTAATTTCCTTTTATAACATATGGGAATTAGTGGTTAGTGGAATGAATATTTCTTGATTGAATTTTTAGTTTAAGTAACTCTTATTTGAGGAATGGCCTTGTCAAAAACATTTGCTGACCACAGCTGCTTTGTTGTAGGAGGCCTGACAAATGGTAGTGGTCGATATATCTCTGCAGCACCTGGAGCAGAAGCAAAATACCGAAGTGCTTCAAGCACTTCCAGTCTGTTTAGCTCCAGCAGCCAGCTCTTTCCTCCTTCTCGGCTTCGGTATAATAGGTCTGATATTATGCCTTCTGGCCGAAGTAGATTATTGGAAGATTTCAGGAACAACCGTTTCCCAAACCTTCAACTTAGAGACTTGATTGGACACATAGTTGAGTTTTCTCAAGACCAGCATGGTTCTAGGTAGGTGATTATCATTTTTGCTTTGAAAATTACTGCCTTGTAAGAGCATAAATTTTTCTTGACTGGGGTCATTTAATCTGCATGGAAGTTGGAAGTTTTTAAAAAATAAATACCCGATACGGATTTTTTCTTTGATACTAGGACAAATGATAAAAATTCAGGTTTTTTAATTATTTATGGTTTCCCAGTTTTCTCTAATGAGAATATTTGTATAATGAATATATAGCAGTGCCTTTTTATTGGATTATTTTTATTACATTGACTGACTTTAATTTTCCTTTTAAAATAATGTACTGAATTACATTTGTGGACTTAAGTGTCCCTGATGTAGACTTTGTCTAAAAAAATTAGAAAGTTAAATGCTTTTGTATTCCTGTATAGATTTGTATTTGATGTGATGTGGGTTAAGTAGAAACATTTCACTTGTAACACATACATTAAATTTAAATTGTTTTTTCCTTTTACAGTTTTATTTTATCTCCCTATGTTTGAAAATTCTTAAGAGTAGCAAATCAACCTTGTATCACTCACAGTGGCTAAGAATTTATTTGTAAGAGCCTCTTTTATTCTCTAAACTTAGATATTATTTAGTAATATTATGAAAAAATACGTGAATAACCAATAAAATCTAATTTTTCTTCATTGATTATAATGCAACCAGAACTAACTTAAGTGTTAAACATCTTTATGTCCAGACTGTTTACCTAACTAGTAGTTACTTCAAATTAAGGTGTTCTACAGGAAAAAAATAATTAAGGTGTTATAAAGAAATGCTTCATAACTTTTGTCTTCTTTGCTTTAAATTGGCTATTCACAGTACTAAATGCATTAGTACTATTTCTGGAAATAATTTTATGTGTATATATGTGGGGATATGTAAATCTCAAGTCAGATTTTTACAGAAGCGTGTTTCCAGTGTGCTGTCATGGCATGTACAATTTTTCTACATAGGTTCATTCAGCAAAAACTAGAGAGAGCTACTCCAGCTGAGCGACAGATGGTATTTAATGAAATTCTACAAGCAGCCTATCAATTAATGACAGATGTTTTTGGAAACTATGTTATACAGAAATTTTTTGAGGTAAGCACACATACATGTTTGTACATCTATCCAACTATATGTTTTTAATGCTTAGAAAAATCCAGAAAGTTGGTAAGAGTCATTTTCATATAAAAATATATGAGCTTGGGAGGTGCCTAGGTGGCTCAATCCGTTGAGCATCTGTCTGCCTTTGGCTCGGGTTATGGTCTCAGGGTCCTGGGATTGATCCCCACCTCGGGCTCCCTGCTCAGTGGGGAGTCTGCCCTCCCCCTGCTTGTGCTCTCTCTCTGAAATAGATAAATAAAATTAAAAAAAAAAAAAATATATATATATGAATGAGCTTGGGAGAAAATAATTGCACATCCTTAACAACCTTAGTCATTAGGGAAATGCAGATCAAAACCACAGTGAGATTCTACATCTACTAGCATGGCTGTAATGAAAAAAAAAAAACGGAAAATAACCAGTGTGGGTGGGAATGTGGAGAAATTGGAAGCCTCATACATTGTTCATAGGAATGTAAAATGGTGTAGCTGTTGCGAAAAACAATTTGGCAGTTCCTTAAAAAATAAACAAAATTATCATACAACCCAGCAATTCCACTTCTGTATATACACCCAAAAGAATTGAAAACAGGGACTCCAAACACTAGTGTTTGTTTCAGCATCATTCACAATAGCCAAAAGATAGAAACAACCCAAATGTCCAGCAGATGAATGGATAAACAAAATGTGATATATGCATACAATAGAATATTATTCAACCACAAGGAATGAATTTGTTACATGCTACAACATGGATGAAGCTAAGTAAAATAAGCCAAATGTAAAAGGACAAACACCGTAGAGTTTCACTTATATGAAATACCTAGAATAGGCAAATTGATAGGGACATAAAGTAGATTGGGGCTTACCAGGTATTGGGGAAGTGGGAAGTTACTGCTTAATGCATATGGCATTTTGTTTGAGACAACAGGGAAGATTTGGAAACACTGTGATGATGATTGCACAACATTGTGAATATAATTAATGCCAGTGAATTATGCACTTAAAAATAGTGAAAATGACATTTTATGCTATATATTTTATCACAAAAATAGTTTTAAAATACATGGGCCTACTTTAAATGAGAAGTTTAATATTAACCTGATTAACATTTGAAAATATAAAGCATTGGGAGTAAGTCGTAGGTGAAGAAATTAATAATAGTATAGTCCTTTTGATTTTGTTAGATGTCATGTATTTTGTGATTTAGCTAATTTTCAGTTTATAACTTTCTGTATTGTAGCTTGGCTTAAGGTTCCTGCACAGTTAACATCAGAATGTAATTGAGAATTATCTGGTCTGAATGTATGGCTCAGAAGTTAAAGATGAAGAGATTGTTTAAAATGAAGAGTAAAGATGTTTATTTTAAAAGAATAACAGGTGGTTAATGTATTAGTAACAAGGAAATTTTAGATAGTGAGACTTAACCCCACAAACAAGCAGGACAGTTACTTCAGGCTGCTCTGGATGTATCTTTATTAGCTTTTACCTAAATCCTCCTTCCTACATGATTACCAAATGTGATATTTTTAAAATATAGTGAATAGGCTGCAAAAAGCGGGTTATTCAGGTTTAACAAAATAATATGGTTATTTTTATTAATATTAATTTTTTTCCATCAGTTTGGGAGTTTGGATCAAAAATTAGCCCTCGCTACTCGTATTCGTGGTCATGTTCTGCCTTTAGCCTTGCAGATGTATGGCTGCCGTGTTATTCAGAAAGCGTTGGAGTCTATTTCATCTGACCAGCAGGTAATTGTAAGTTAAGACAAAATTTTTGTATTTTATTCGATTTTTAAATTACTACTTTATTATGTTAGAATCTTAGAGTGAAACATTAAATATTTCCACAATTAGAATAAAATACTTTAAAAATCTGTCTCAAACAGTACATTATTAATTGTTACACCGTGGATCTTTGTTCTGTCCTCTTCATTTTCTTCAGCATCTTTTCATCTTTAAATGAAGATATTTGAGTGCCTCCTGTGTGGTAAGCAGAATGCTAAATGATGGGTATTTTTGCTACACTTGCTTATTTGATTTTCTGTAGTATCAGGAATACCTTTTACTATTTCCAAAGTGTATTTGGATTGTACTTACATTTCTATCATAAGAATAAAAAAATTTTTCATTGAGTAGAGTGCTCTTTATTTTTATTTTAATTCCAGTTAACACAAATGTGGAACGCTTCACGGATTTGTGTGTCATCTGTGTGCAGGCACCATGCTAATCTTTGTACCATTCCCATTTTGGTATATATGCTTCCAAAGCGAGCATAAGAATAAAAATTTTAAAACCAGTTGCATTCCTATATGCCAGTTAAAAATTATATAAAGTTCTTAAAAATTTCACTCAATAGGAAAAGTAACCTAAGAATTCTATTAACAAGATTCACAGTTTTTAAGAGGAAAGAGAACACATATAAATGGGAATATACCGTATTCTTGGATGAAAAAGTCTATTAAAATTCTAAGTTAAGAAAGGATTAATGCAATTCCAGTCATGTGCTCATGGGAATTATAACTGATCAGAATAATTTTTAAAATTACTTGAAATAGACAAGAATATTAAGAGGATGAGGATAAATGCTGATCTGCTAGCTTTTTAAAATGTGAAGCATCACTAGTGTGGCTCTTGTAGCAGATTAAGCAGACTTTAGAAATGAAATTCATAACCCCAAATAGATACTATTTTATATATATAACTAGTTTATGTATTAAGTGAAACTTAAAGGAAATAATTATTTCTTAAAAGGCATTGGTAATTAGTAAAATTGGAAAGAGATCGCATTTGATTCTCTACCCACATACATTATTGTGTAATAAAGTAAATTCCAGAATTAAAAAATAAAAACCATAATAACATATATATGGATATGTGTGTGTTTATGTGTAAAAATTTGTGAGAAGAAAATAGTATTCTTTGGAGGAAATACTGAGTTCTAGAATAACTGGAGATATGTCACAATGGAAAGATCAACGAATTTTGATTATTGTCGACGCTTACATATCTGCTCTACCATAAGTCTCAAGCTGGTTTAGATACTTTAAAGGTATTTATTTTATTTTATTTTATTTTTTTTTAAAGATTTTATTTATTTATTTGACAGAGATAGCGAGAGCAGGAACACAAGCGGGGGGGTGGGAGAGCGAGAAACAGGCTTCCTGCCAGCAGGGAGCCCGATGCAGGACTCGATCCCAGGACCCTGGGATCATGACCTGAGCCGAAGGCAGACGCTTAATGACTGAGCCACCCAGGCACCCATTTTAAAGAATGTGATCTTGGGTGCCTGGGTGGCTCAGTTGGTTAAGCGTCTGTCTTCGGATCAGAGTCCTGGGATTGAGTCTTGCGTCGTCGGGCTCCCTACTCAGCAGGGAGTCTGCTTCTCCCTCTACCCCTCCCCCTTGCTCATGATAATCTCTTTCTGTCTTTCTTTCTCTCAAATGAATAAATAAAATCTTTAAAAACAATGAGATTTTGCCATTTGCAATAACACGGGTGGGCCTAGAAGGCATTATACTAAGTGAAATAAGTCAAAGGAAGGACAGATGACAGATACCTTTGATTTCACTTACATGTGGAATCTGATAAACAGAACAAACAACAAACTCAAGGGGGTAGTGGGTGGCAGGTGGGGGAGGCAACAGGTGAAGGGAATTAAGAGGTATAAACTTTCAGTTATAAAATTAAAAAGTCATGGAAATGAAAAATACAGCATAGGGAATATAGTCAGTAATGTAATAACGTTTTATGGTGACTATACCGTTTGGGGTGAGCAATGTGTAGTTGTATAATTGTTAAATCACTGTGTTGTACACCTGAAACTAAATCTCAGTTATACTTCAGTAATAAATAAATAATAAAGATATCTTAAATGTCCTTAATATTTGAAAATATAAATCACTGGGAATAAGCCTTACGTGAACCTGTTGATGAATAATGGTATTTTTTGGATTCTTTAGAATATTTTATTTTGTTATTTAGTTTATAGCTAAACATCTGTGTTATATCTTGGCTTAACAATTCCTCTAGAATTATATCAGTATGTAGTTGAGAGTTCTTTGGGTGAGAGAGACTTTAAACGTGTGTACTCCATTTCTTCACAATACTATTTCCTGTTGTACTAATAAGACACACAGATTATCGTGTGGCTACCTATATTTTTCTCTAAGGATTAAGGTGTTTGTTTAATAAATGCTTACAAATTTATTTTAAAAAATGATGATTACTAGCTAGAAGAAAATGCAGTTAGTAAATAAACCTTACTGTAAATAAGCTTAACCTTATTAGTGAGCAAAGAAACAAATGAAAGAGGTCATTTTTGCCAGTTAAACTAACAAAAATCTAAAATTTCCCTAGAATTCATTTCCAAAGAGGTGCTTAGGTGGCTCAGTCAGTTAAGTGTCCCACTCTTGATTTCACTCAGGTCATGCTCTGATGGTTGTGAGATCAAGCTCCACATGGCTCCCTCTCCGCCTGCCCCTCCCCCCCCACTTGCGTGCACTCTAAATAAGTAATAAGTCTTTTAAAAACTAAAAATTTATTTTTTTGAGGTAAGGGGGGTTGCTAAGTAGAGAAAAAGTGGAGAATTCTGAATTAATTATATATATTGTCAGCTGAGAAAGATGAGTAGAAGGTGTATACAGTGAAGAGAGTTGTTTAAATATGGCAAATTTAGCATCACTAGGTTACTTCTCAGTAAGTGTCATTTACATTACAATCCTGCAAAAATGTTTTGATAATAATACTCACCATCAGTGGCTTCTGGGGATGGCAGATTTTAAACTCTGGTATCTAAAAAATTGCAAAGAAATTTTTTAGTATACTTCTGTACTCTACTTTTAATCCTGATATCTTGCTTGATGAGGTAATTTTTTAAATTGTCATCTTTTTGCAGAGTGAAATGGTAAAGGAGCTAGATGGTCATGTACTCAAATGTGTGAAAGATCAGAATGGAAACCACGTTGTGCAAAAATGTATTGAATGTGTTCAGCCACAGTCACTACAGTTCATCATTGATGCTTTCAAAGGACAAGTAAGATTGATTTTTGGCTTCTAATTAGTTAGCAGGGTATTCTTTTAGAATTTGAGTGTTAACACATTTTTCGTAAGTCGCAAGTTATATAATACCCAGTACTGTCATACAAACATAGGAGACAAAACAGTAAATATACAATGATTTCTGCCTCTTCCATAGAGTACATCAATAGATAGCTTCATTTTTTTGAAGCTGAAAACTGTAGAAATAGGAGTTTAATAATACTACTTTAGGATCACAGGTCTTAGAATTATGAACCCAACAGTGTTTTCCAAATTTTTGAGAAGGAAAGAAAGGAATACTTCAGATCCTTTAGTATAAAACACAGAAAATAAGTATCAATTTGTAACTAATACATAGTAATAAATAGCTGCTAATTATATTGTGCACTACCCTCACCTTGCAGTCTGTTTGTTTTCATTATTACATGCCCTCCATCTTCTGGTTTGGTACTTTTTGATCAAAATGTCTGTTAGCTCCTGGGGTGCCTGGGTGGCTGTCAGTTAACATCCTGCTCTTGGTTTCAGCTCAGGTCATGATCTTGAGGTTGTGGGATCGAGCCCCACGTCGGGCAATGCTCAGTGTGGAGTCTGCTTCAGATTCTCTCTCCCTATCCTTCTCATTCTCTGTCTCTCTCAAATAAATAAAATCTTAAAAAAAAAAAAAAAAAAGAGGGGTGCCTGGGTGGCTCAGTCAGTTAGGCATCTGCCTTCAGCTTGGGTCGTGATCCTAGGGTCCTAGGATCAAGACCCACATTGATTAGGCTCCCTGCTCAGCGGAGAGCCTGCTTCTCTCTCTCCCTCTGCTGCTCCCACTGCTTGTGTGCTTGATCTCTCTCTCTCTCTCTGTGTCAAATAAATAAATAAAATCTTTTTTAAAAAAAGAGCAAGAAAAGAAAATATCCGTTAGCTCCTAAATTGAGCACCCTGCTTTGCAGTCTTTACTAACAGGGTGGTGGTCTTATTGAAGGTGACTCCCACCCTTCTATTTTAAGTAAATTCAGCATGTATGTCATCAGGAACCTGTCTGCCTCATAGAACTTTCCAAAAATGTCAGATAATGGAAATGTATTTCTTCCAATTGTTTTAAGGTGTTTGTACTTTCAACTCATCCTTATGGCTGCAGAGTGATCCAGCGCATCCTAGAGCATTGTACTGCAGAGCAGACCTTACCTATCTTAGAAGAACTCCACCAACATACAGAGCAGTTGGTACAGGTATAAATTCCCTAATAGTTTTAAATGTTTATGTATTTTTGAAAATGCTTCAAAACATAGGCAAATATTATTTATTGTTAAGTTTAGGGAAATATAATTTATTCCTAAATTAACACACTGTAAAACACATAGACAAAAAGCCTGGTATGTTCTACTGACTATATACTGCTGAATTTTTAGAAAAAATAATTAACATCTTAAAGAATAATCATTATTCTTAACGAATGACTTAAGGAAAGTAATTTTTAAATATCTGTACTTAGGATCAGTATGGCAATTACGTTATTCAGCATGTACTGGAACATGGTCGACCTGAAGACAAAAGCAAAATTGTTTCTGAAATCAGAGGAAAAGTCTTAGCCCTGAGTCAACACAAATTTGCCAGGTATTGCAATATTTTCAAATTCCAAGGGTCAGTTCTTTTAGCTCTTTGGGTTTTATCAGTAGACAAAGAAATGCATGTAGACTATAGCATTAGAACATAATCTTTCTTGGGGCACCTGGGTGGCTCAGTGGGTTAAGTGTCTGCCTTTGCCTCAGGTCATGATCCCAGCGTCCTGGGATTTGAGTCCTGCATCGTGTTGTGGCTAACAGGGAGCCTGCTTCTCTCTCTGCCTGCCACTCCCTCTGCTTGTGCTCTTTCTCTCTCTCTCTCTGACAAATAAAATTTTTAAATAAATAAAATTTTGAAAATAATTTAAAAAATAATAATAAACCATAATCTTTCTGAACGGTGCTTGTATTCTTACATGACAAATTGGTTTGCCCACATATATTCCATTTTTAAAGTCTGTATTCAGAAAGTGATTTGTCTCCCCAAACCTATCAATGCAAATTCTTTTAGTGCATGTTAATGAAAATCTCAGACTTACTAATGACCTGATTTCGTCCTTTTTGAATTACAATCATTATTTTAAGAGGCATATATTTAAACGAGGGTATCCAGTATGGGTTCCTCTGTGATACTAATTTCTGTTTTAAAAGTAAAGAAAGGGGGCGCCTGGGTGGCTCAGTTGGTTGAGCGACTGCCTTCGGCTCAGGTCATGATCCTGGAGTCCCGGGATCGAGTCCCGCGTCGGGCTCCCTGCTCGGCAGGGAGTCTGCTTCTCCCTCTGACCCTCCTCCCTCTCATGCTCTCTGTATCTCATTCTCTCTGTCTCAAATAAATAAATAAAATCTTTAAAAAAAAAAAAAAGTAAAGAAAGGGTAAGAGAATTACAAGAGAATACCATCTTGACTTTTACATCTTCGGATGTGTTTAGCAGATTCTTTCAAAACCAAGGATATTTTGCTATAAAGAAAAAAGTAACAGAATACAGGGCGCCTAGGTGGCACAGTTGGTTAAGCATCCGACTCTTGGTTTTGGCCGAGGTTGTGATCTCAGCGTCAAGATCAAGCCCCAAGTTGGTCTCTGTGTTCAGCCCGGAGTCCAGTTGGGTTTCTCTCTCCCTCTCTTTCTACCCCTCCTCCCCCTGCATGGGTGTGGGCCCTCTCGCTCTCAAATAAATCTTTAAAGAAAAAAGTAACAAAATAACTTTTTGGGGGCGCCTGGGTGGCTCAGTTGGTTAGGCATCTGCCTTTGGCTCAGGTCATGATCCCGGGGTCCTGGGATCCAGCCCTGCATTGGGCTCTCTGCTCAGTGGGGAGTCTGCTGCTCTCTCTCCCTCTGCCCCCCCACCTCTCTCTGAAATAAATAATCTTTTAAATAACTTTCTGTGTATATACTTAATTTTTAGCAACGTAGTAGAAAAGTGTGTTACTCATGCCTCCCGTGCTGAGAGAGCTTTACTGATTGACGAAGTTTGCTGCCAGAATGATGGTCCTCACAGTGCCTTATACACCATGATGAAGGACCAGTATGCCAATTATGTGGTTCAGAAGATGATTGATATGGCTGAACCTGCTCAGAGAAAGATAATCATGCACAAGGTAATATAGTTTATAGCACTTAAAATAGATGATTCAATTTGTGTGACTTCCAGGCTACAATTTTAGCTTTCTAGAAATCAGTGGATAACCTTTGACAAATGTAGGTATGGTGTACTGTTTCATTAAATTCCTAAAGTCTCAATAAAATCACGTTCATTTCTCATCTGTTTACCTATCTTTAGCATTGCCCATCCCTATCTTATTTAAATATATTTGGTTTGCCATAATACATGGGTTGAACATTAATTTTAAAATCTAATTAGGTTTTCTCGCTAACCCAAAACATTTTCCTAAAGAGAATTTATTTTGATTTGATTGGGTTTTTTTTTTTTTTTTAAACAAGCTGTTTGCTCTCTAGAATCTAATGATTCTTTTAAACTGCATTAATTTCCATGGGAAAACTGTTAAAAAGAATACTGGAAGAAATATTAAATACCCAGTCTTTTTCTAAATCAGTTCATTTAAGAAACGGGACAAGGGGTGCCTTGGTTGCTCAGTTGGTTAAACGTCTGCCTTCGGCTCAGGGTATGATCCCGGGGTCCTGGGATCGAGTCCTACATCAGGCTCCCTGCTTGGCATGGAGTCTGCTTCTCCCTCTGCGCCTCACCCTTGTCATGCTCTCTCTGTCTCACTCTCTCTCTCAAATAAATAAATAACATCTTAAAAAAGAACTGGACATATAACTTCTTTGGACCTCTTGTCATATAAAGAGAAATGTAAGATCATAAATTTTTTTAACTTTTTAAAAATGTAATATTTCTGCTTAAAAAATATAAGACTTACAAAAATTGTCAGTCTTATTTTTAATAACTACATTATTTAACCAATATTATTTATGACATTCGGATTGTTTCTAGTTTTTTTAACTGTCATAAGGAGTGCTGTATATGAATGTCTTTGCATAATTACCTGTTTTTGTAGAATAAATTCTTAGGTGTTTCCGGAATTGCTGGTTCAAAGTATGTAAACATTTTACGTGTTGATAGATATTGCCAGGTTGCTCTCAAAAAATCTGTGCACGTTTGCACATCTACCAGTATATAAGAAGAATGCCTGTTTTGTCATCGTCTCATCAGTACCAGTTGTTATTCCTTATAAAATTTTTGCCAGTCTGGAGCACCTGGGTGGCTCAGTCGGTTAAGTATCTGTCTTCGGCTCAGGTCATGATCCCAGGGTCCTTGGATCAAGCCCCACGTCGGGCTCCCTGCTTAGGGGGGGGAGCCTGCTTCTCCCTCTCCCTCTTCCCCTCCCCTGACGTGCTCGCTCTCTCCGTCTCTCTCTCATAAATGAGTAAAATCTTAAAAAATTTTCTTTTGCCAGTCTGGGTGGAAAGATAATGATATGATTCTTTTTATTTGCATTTTTAAAAAAGTATTAGTGAGATACTGAACAATTTAAATGTATTAGCCATCACATATCTGATTGCTATTCATGTCTTTTGCTCCATTTTTATTGAATTTTTATCCAGCAGACTTGAGCTAGAAATTTCTGCCTTCATCAGCTTTTTAAGAACTTAATAGTTCACTAGTGATGCTTTCCTGCTATGTTTGGAACCCCTCTGCTATTTACATTTGTAATAGTTTAGAAGTAGTGGTTTGTTTATTCATTGAACAATTTTGAGAGTAGAAGTTTGGAGAGATTCAGTAGAATGAACTGCTTTTGCAAACAACTTTCTTTAAAGGATTTGAATATTAAAATCCAATTATTCTTCTAAATCACCGATATTGAGGAGTGATTTTTTAAGAAACCAGAAACTAAAATAATTAAGATTTACTAAGCAGATTATTTGTTTTTCAGATTCGACCTCACATTACTACTTTGCGCAAATACACATATGGGAAGCATATACTGGCCAAGTTGGAAAAATATTATTTGAAAAATAGCCCAGATCTAGGGCCTATTGGAGGACCACCAAATGGAATGCTGTAAAGGGAAAAGAGAAAGAAGATGATATAACCATGTGAAAAGAACGTTTCTTTTGTGAATTATCAAAACACAACTCAACTATGAATCTTCAAAATTTTTTTTTAAAGCAAAACTATTTATTGACTTTATTCATCCATTTGTAAATTTTTTAAGGTTCTTGTGTATATTTGGGGGGTGGGGGTGGTGAATTATAAATTATATTCAGCCCTGAGTGGAGACCTATCAGATTGGATTGCTGGCAAAGCACAGAATGCCTGTATATGATGTAACTATCAAAAAAAAAAAAAAAAAAAAGCTGTCACATATTTTGTAAATTTTTACCTTGTAAAGTCACAAAAATAGTTTTTAAAGGAAAAAGTACAGTATTCTTTTAATAAACTGGCTTGCAGTCTGGTAGGTCTACGGACCCCATAGCACAACAGGTTTATAGAGATGTATATAGAAATATAGTCCTTATTTTTTTTTTTTTGTCCTTTGTGTGAAGCCTTTTATAACCGATTAACAATCAACTGCATAAATATTAATATTTTAAAAAGAAAGTTAAGTTGTATTTTGGTAATTCACAAAGTATCATGCAACTAAAAACTCGGCAAGTAAGACAAGAATTAAATGATTTGAGATGAAAAGAACTTATATTATTTACAGTGGATGTGATTTTAATACAAATACTGCCCTAAAACGTCTCTGACAATGTACAGAAGTATTGTATATACTTACATATGTAATTGTTGTAAGAGGTAGGAAAAAAAAAAAAATCATGGTGACACTTCCATTCAGTTAAATGCACTAATTGAAAAGTTAAGTCCCTTTTTAACTTTTCAGTTTGGTTTGCAATCTGAGAAAGAGTGGAAATTTGTATACTGTTTTGCTTATAGAATTACAAGGACATGTTGAGGAAGTGTTGAGCTTTATTTTGCTTTTTCATAGTAGATTTTGAGAAAGTAGGAACCAGATAGAGGTGAAAGGGGCCACTGAAAAGTGAATTTGATAGCTCAACATTTAAGCATGACTACATATTCAGATAGCTTTTTTTGCTTCCTATAAATATATGCATTGTGTGTGTAGTAATAGATGTAAGTTTACACTTTGAAAGCAAATCTTGTTTCAATGTTTATTATAAAAGCCTTGCTAATTTAGTAGTGATGCTTTCCTTGGTTGTACAGGTGTACATTTGTAAACCTTCATGCTGTAAATGGAATTTGTTTTATCTCTTTGGGAAACATTTGCATTTTAGTGTACATTTATGTCCCTGCCCTCTTTGACCTGGCATATAGTGTTGTATAATGTAAATTTATTTCTCCAAATCGAGAGTGATTTTTTAAAAAATTTTTTATCTTTATATGGTTTCAGAAGTATGAACCAGCTTTCTTTTTATTATTGTGGGAAACGTTTTCTTTTATAACATAGTTGTTGACTCTGTTAATATGGACATACTAGGATTTGGATCACTTTCAAGAAGTCAGGGTATTGTGCATAATAAGAAAGTATTGGACTGAGATATTTGGTTACCATGGAGGCCAATGCTTTTTCCATCTTATTAAATGTGATGTGACTTTTTTCTTTGTACAGAAGAGTACTGTATTTTTGAATAGCCTATTCCCAAGTAAGAGCAAATCTGTATGATAACATTTTTTTCTCTGGAAGACATAACAGTAACATGATGTACATTTACAAGCGGCCTTATGTACATTTCCCAACAATCTTTTTAAGGCAAAATTGTGACCATATGTGTATAATTAAAATCGTTTTTAATCCTTTGCCTATGAAAATATTTTGGAAAAAAAAACTTGCTTTGTATATTCAGTTTCTGAAAGATAAAGAAAGTGCTTTGTATTTTGTTGAAGTCAGTATTTTGTATAAAACCATTTATGTTGACCCACTTCTGTTTAGTGCTGAAAACTAATGAACCATGCTATCTCCTTCGATTGAACATGTAAGGGATTTTTTATTGGAAGTCTGCAGAAGAAAATCATTCTTCTGAGCACAATATTGAATATAAAGTTTTTATCACTTAGCTGTTCATATCATGAGCCTAAAAATAATGGCATAAAGTTTGGGGTGCCAGGCATACTTTTTCTTGTTTGATGTTGAGTTACTCTAGTTTTCTAACCCGACATTCCATGTTGAGTCCATTAAATCCAACCACCTGTCACTGTCCCCTCTCATCACTGTCCTACTGGTTCATCAGCATGTCCCAGTCCCAGTGGCAGTGCTTTTCCCCTTACATAGAATGCTGCTCTCTTTCACCCAGTCCTACTTTGTTTTGCCAGCCTCAGAGTGTCTTGGCCCCGTGTCGAAATTTGTTCCAGTATCAGCTCATGGTTGTGAGCTGATCATGATCCAAGTTGTTCCTGTTGGAGATTGATAAGTGACTTTCCTGGATTTGCACAGTTGAATTCCTGGTTTTCCTTTTTCCTACCCTCTGTTGGCACAGGCAGTTGCAAATTTAGAAAGCCCTAGGGGATGGCTGGGAAATGGAACCTTTCTAGGGTTTTGATGTTCCTATGTATCCCAGTGTCGACAACCCCATCTTCCCAATACTTTGGGGCCTGTTCTAGAAGAGTATCTATTATTGTAGAAATTTTATGGTCTGCCATTTTGGTGCCCACCTCTCTGATTCCACCATTTAATAAGTTGGCATGGAATTTTGCTAAAATCTGAACATCACATTTCAGAATAAAGAAACTTTAATTGGGCAGAACCACTTAGACTTTACTCTTGAGTGTCTCCTTTTGATATGGATTGTTTCTGGACCAGTTTGTCTAAGTCCTGGCTCTTCTTGGTTCATATGAAATAATGTTATCTTCACTTTGTATATTATGTATAAATTAGAAAATGAAAAATGTGTGAATAACCTTGTATGAAATAAACCTGGTCTTGTGTTTTTCTCTAGCTAAAATACCCTTTTGTACCTCAATTATAATTCAGATTGCCCATTCAAGTTTACTCTGATTTAAGGAAAAGCAAATATTTTTATCACATGGATGCTAATCTGGGGCTCCTGATTACTCTGATGGTATTCCTATCTTTTGATTAGTATTTAGGATCTCTGTCTAATTACATAGAGTGATTACACACTTCATAGGATTAAACTTTCAGCCTGTTTCCTTGATGATATTTCTTCAAGGTTGTTTTGAGGATTAAATTAAATCACTTTACCTGTAGGTGTTCGTTTCCTTTCCACATGAACTTCCAGAGACAGTGTTGTCTGAAGGAGAATACACTTTGGGTTCAGGCATGGATTTGAAGTTTACCTCACGATTCAGAGCCTTGTGAACTTGGGTGTGTTAACTCATCTCAGCCTCAGTGTTGCCACCTGTACCATGGATGAGTACTATTTCAGTCATTGTTTTTAAGAACTGAGAGTATCTTAAGGTACTTAGAGCCCAGTCCTCAACTAATGCTAATACTATTTCCATTTTCCTCTCCCTTCTATAGCTATTCGTTTTGTTTTAAGCCATACAGATAATTTGATAGAATCCAAAGCAGAGATCTACATAAAACTACGTGGGAAAAGACATGTTCATCATACATGTTTTTAATTTTATGCCAGTTTTAATTTCATCTTGTTTTGGTTCTGTTCTGAGCTGAAAGCAACCCTTCTGGAATTGTTGACCTATCCCACATCATAGAGATGAGATTAAAGGACCCTAAAAGAAAGAAATATTACATCCTCCTACCCTAGCTTACTAACCTAAGAAAAGCAAGTTTTCTAGGTGGCCTGGATGGTAGTCATTCTCTGCTCTCACGACGGATTCTCAGGAAGCCTGGGTTTGGCGGTGGACCATGGGGAAGGGCAGAGGAACCCCAGAGGAGCAGTGTTCACTGTCTACCTGACCTAGCTAGCTTTCAAGGACCGAATGAACCTCTCTGACAGGGTTTGGATGCTCCCAGGCAGTGAATCTGCGAACACAGGTGAGAAGCACGGAGCGCGGTGGCACCGTGCGCACCTCTAGGAGGCTGCGTGGTCCTGGCCCGCTAGGCCTCAGTGTTCCCATCTGTAGTCACATACAGGGGCACTTGGGTGGCTCGGTACATTCAGCGTCTGCTTTTGGCTTGGGTCATGATCTCAGGGTCCTGGGACTGAGTCCCGAATTGGGCTCCCTGCTCGGCGGGGAGTCTGCTGCGCCCTCTCCCTCTGCGCCGCCCCCCCCCCCCCAAGCGGGTGTGCTTTCTGTCCCTCAAAATCTTTAAAAAAAAAAAAAAAGTGGGAATACTATCTTGGCTGCACCCAGAACCTTGCATCTGAGGAGTGCTTGATGCTAAGAACCTAAGAGAACTGCAGGGCAGATCCTACAGGAAGCTCAAAATTCGCTGGAATTTTTGTCATTACCTCCATATCCTGTAGACAATTTCTCATTTCCTCTGTTTCAGTCACAGGACTTTTTTCTAAATATTCACCAGGAACTTAAACCAAATGAAATAGCCCTGTAGTTTGAAGAAAGAAATTTGCTAGGTTGAGTTTAATTCGAGTTTTCTTGGACATCAGAGTATAATGGTTCAGAGTCAGGACTCTGGGATTAGCCCAGATTGCAAACCTTTAGCTTTACGTCATTAGGCAAATGGTTTTCATCTTTCAAGCCTTCGTTTCTTCATGTGTAGGTAAGGGAAATGAGACCTACCTCTTAAAACTGTGAGAATTAAATGAGACCTGTGTCGTTCTGGGGCAGTGAGTGACTCCTGTTACAGTGAGTTAACGAAAGGTTGGGGGGAGGGGTTGTTTTTAATTTGCCTACAGTAGCAGCCTCAAAACATTGGGATTGGAGCTCATTTATGTTTCTGCATATGAGCTCTTGATTCAAGTTGCAGATAAACCACTAAGGAAAACTGTTGAAGAAAGGATTAAGGAACTTAACAGCATTTTAGTTGTTGGTACATTTAATCTTTTTCCTTGGTACTAATACAGTCCTGATGACTGCCAGGATGTTAACAATAGGGAGTTGCCCTATATCCCGGAGCAGTAGAGTGACCTGTCTGCATGATGGTCAAAGCGTGGAAGTAGCGGGAACCTGGAGGGAGGGTGAAGTCGGCACTGTGGATTAGAAAAGAGTTCCCATCACAAAGGCCAAGCCCATCTCACCTCAGTCTCGGGTACCCCAGGCCTTTCATGGGAAGAAGCCCTGAAATGTTGTGTCTCAACACCTGGTGGGCCCATCTTACACCAGGGGTGGAGGGGTGGGAGCATGGAGATCACCCTGGAGGAGAGGGAGGGATGTTTGGGAGCCTTCTCCACCCCCACTTTGAAAGTCAGTTCTGACATCATCCAGGACACATTCAATTGAATAGAATGCGGTAGTTTTCACTGAAGAGAATTAGAAAAGAAGGCCAAAAATATATCTTAGAAATACATCTTAGAAATGTTTAAAATACAGTTCTTAACTCCTAGGTTAAAAAATAATCTGGAATAAACCATTTGGGCCAACTTCAAAATGAGTAACAGTGCTATATATCAAAACTCGGGGGACTTGGGCCAAAGGCTATTCAGAGAAAAATATTTAGCAAAGAAAGTCTGAAGATAATTTAAGAAGCTAGTAAGGGGCGCCTGGATGGCACAGTTGCCTTTCTGCTTGGGTCATGATCTCAAGGTTGTAAGAGTAAGCCACATGCCGGGCTCCTGGACCCATCCTCAGCACAGAGTAGGCTTCAGATTTTCTCCCTTTGCCTCTGCCCCTCCCCCCTCCCTAAAAAAAAGTAAAATAACAAAATTACAAAAAATATAGGAAGGATTAATAATAAACTTCACAAAAAAGGAATAGGCTTGATTGGTTAAAAACAAAAATGAGACATACTTTTGGCAAATCAGAATTTTAAAAATAGGTGAAAAACACAAACGGATTTATGAAATTGCAAGGTTTTTTAAAATTATAGAACATGATATAAAAAGTCTACCTATAGGGGCGCCTGGGTGGCTCAGTCAGGTGTCCTACTCGATTTTGGCTCAGGTCATAATCTCAGGGTGGGGATATCGAGCCCTGTGTTGGGCTCTGCGATCAGTGGGGAGTCTGCTTAAGATTCTCTCTCCCTCTGCCCCTCCCCCTGCTCACTCTCTCAAATAAATAAATCTTTTAAAAAACAAGTCTACCAAGCCTACCTATAAATTAAAAATCAAATTTTCTATGGAAATACAAAGTTCCAGAATTAAGGAATAATAGAAAACATAGACTAATCACTATAAAACAAAGTAAGAAGCTAGTCAAAAGAATAAAGTTGAAGGAAGGTCTCGCACATTGCCTGATGTCAAATCTTTTTACAAACCTACAGTAATCAAAACAGTGTTTGGGTGTTAATTACACATTGTGATCATTTTGCAATATATACAAATAATCATGCATGTTATATGCCTGAAACTAATGTTATATTTCAATTATACCTCAATTTTTTATTAAAAAAAAAATATGTGGTACTAGTATAAAGACAGACATACAGACCAATAGGATAGAATAGAGAGCCCAGAAATAAACCCTTGCATATAGGGTCAAATATCTTCAACATGAGTGCCTAGACCATTCAATAGGGAAAGTAGATGTCAGGAAAATAGGATATCCTCTTGCAAAGGAATGAAACTGGACCCTTACCTTACACCAAATACAAAAAATAGCTCTAAATGGATTGAAGACCTAAAATGAAAGACCTAAAACTATAAAACGCCTAGAAGAAAACATGAGAAAACTTCATGGCTTTGGATTTGGCAATGATTTTTTGCATATGACACCAAAAGCACATCACATGCAACGAAGCAAAATAAGATTACATCTGACTTAAAAAAATCTGTGCATCAAAGGGAATAATCAGAGTGAAAAGGCAACCCACAGAATGGGAGGAAATCTTTGCAAATCATGTATCTGATAAGGGGTTAATATCCAGAACATATAAAGAACCACGATTCAAGAAGAAGAAAAAGAATCTGATTTTAAAAAGGGCAAAGTGAATTTCTCCGAAGATGTTATATGCAAAGATCTACAAGCTTTTGAAAAGATGCTTAATATCACTAATCTTTAGGTAAATGCAAATCAAACCACAGTGGGATATCACTCATCATGGCTTCGATGAAACAGACAACAGCAAGGGTTAGAATGTACAGAAACTGGAACTCTTGTGCACTGCTGGGAACATCAAATGTCACGTATCTACCCAAAGGTGCAGCTGTTACTGAAAACCGTTTGGAGGTTACTCAAAAAAATTAAAAATTGAATTACCATATGACCCAACAATCCCACTTCCGGGTGTATATATTCAAAAGAATTGAAAGTAGGATTTCAAAGTGATATTTGCATACCCATGTTCATAGCAGCATTGTTCACAATAGCTAAAAGGTAGAAACAATCCAAGTGTCCATCAAGAGATGAATGAATAAATAAAACGTTGTCCATACATATAATGGAACATTGTTCAGCCTTAAAGAGAAAGGAAGTTTTGACACATGCTACAACATGAATAAATTTGACATGTGAAACCACAAGAAGACATACTGTCTGATTCCCCTTATATGAGGTTATTTAAAGTAGTTAAAATTATAGAAACAGAACAGTGGTTTCCAGGGACTGGGGGAGGGGTAAATGAAGAGTTGCTGTTTAATGGGTATAGAGTTTTACTTTGCAAGATGAAAAAGTTCTGGATATCTGCTGCGTAACAATGTGAATTACTACTGAACTGTACACCTAAAAATGGTTAAGATAGCAAAAAAAAGGAAGGGAGGGAGGGAGGAAGGGAAAGAAAAAAGGGAAAGGAAGAAAAGAAAAAAGGCAGTCAAAGATATATAAGGTCATGAGCCCAGACTGTATAAGGGACCAGTTATGTAAATCTTTTTTTTTAGGATTTTATGTATTCATTTGAGACAGGGAGAGCATGAATGGGGGCGGGGGGGCGCAGAGGGAGAGGGAGAAGCAGGCTCCCCGCTGAGCTGGGAGCCCAACATGAGGCTCGGTCCCAGGACCCAAAGACCATGACCTGAGCTGAAGTCAGACGCTTAACCATCTGAGCCCACCCAGGCACCTCAAGTTCTGTAAATCTTTAAGGAACATATAATACCTAGTTTATATAAATTTTACGGAGCATGGGAAATGATGAAAATTTCCCGAGTTATTCTACAAAACTGTAACGACCTTGAAAAAACCCAAACTATAGTGCACACAAACCATAAACATGGGCTATTTTCATATATGCATATAAATGCAAGACTCCTAACTAATATGTATATCAGTTGAATCCAATGTGATTGTATTCATGTATTATGAGATTAAAAGGCAGTCTTTTTTTTTTTTAAAGATTTTTTTTATTTGACAGAGACACAAGCAGGGGGAGGGGAGAGGGAGAAGCAGGCTTCCCGCGGAGCAGGGGGCTCGATGTGGGGCTCGATGTGGGGCTCGATGTGGGGCTCGATGTGGGGCTCGATCCCAGGACCCTGAGATCATGACCTGAGCCGAAGGCAGACGCTTAACGACTGAGCCACCCAGGCGCCCCAGGAAGGGACTAGTCTTACATGCCTTTTACAGATGACAAAGCTGAGGCTTCGAGGGCTTGTCTGACTTGTCCAGGGAGGCAGGGCCAGAGCGCACCTGCGGTCTCAGGCCAGAGCCAACACGCTTCGATGCTATGCAGAGGCTCTTGGACGTCAGCCTCCTGCAGAGCCCACGAGGTGGCAGATGTGCTGGAAATGCATGCACTTCACGAGTCGTGGCTTTAGCTGGTCGCAGCCCTGATGGAATGGGGGTCCAGGGTTACTAGCTCTTCTGATTCTGCTAGAAAATCAGAAGTCGGGATTCTCATATGCAGTTTCCTTATGGAAATCTCTCCTTTTTAAAAAACACGGTGAGAGCAAAACATTTCTACAAGCCAATGCAGCCCTGGGGGGCTGTTTGCCACCTCTGCCTAATACAGTCCCCGTAATGGAATGCAAAGGCGCCTTCACATCTGTGGGGTGAATTTGCCATGCGTACGTGCACCACACGCTACCTGCATCCACATCCCAACGTGCCTTTCACAGCCTGGCTGCCGTGAGCTCCTTCCCCTTCAGAGCCCACCCCAAGGGCTCCCCTGAAGCCTTAGCATGCCTCACTTCTCTGCTAGCTCTGTCTACCAGGCCTGGGGCCAAGTGAAGTGCCAGGTGTTGTGTGCACATTCTCTCCTGTAGCCGTCACTACGATCTGAGTTCAGGAGGCTTAAGTACCTCGGCCCAGGTCACAGGGGAGAGGGCTGCGAAGCTGAGGTTCTACCTACCTCTCCCAGGCCCACTGTCGCATCCTCAGCATCACTCACATGCAGGCCCCGTGTGCCAGGCACTGTGCTAAACCCTTCACGGTGCTTCTCTCTTTTAATCCTCACCACAACTCTTTGAGTAGGTACTAGTAGTAGGGGAGCAAATCAAAGCACAGAGAGGCTCACTTACTGGCTCGAGGTCACACAGCTAAGGCAATGCTAAGAATGCGTCTCTTCCCTAGCTGAGACGGTGGGGGTGGGTGGGACAGACATGGTGTGCAGCTTCCCTGCGCTAGGAACATCAGCACCTGAGCCTCTTGCCTACAGTGCGCTGAGTCAGGGAAAGGCCAGGTCGCTGGGAAGTAGGGACAGGCGGCTGTGGGCCAGAGGCAAGCAGCCCCACCCCAGGAAGTGGCTCCGTGTGAATCAGTCTGACGGCACCTGGGAGGGCGAGGCTGGCGTTGGCTCACCTGTCTGAGAGCTTCCGGTCCGAGCCCCCAGCAGAGGCTGCTCCGGAGGTGGCCGGGCAGCAGGGCAGCTCTGGACATGTTTTATCAAATGAAGGAGCATCAGTCCACCTTCCTCCAAAAAAAAAAAAAGCTCATAAACAAAGAGTCCTTGGGTCTCCTTAGGGTGGTGGGATGGGCAGCATCAGGTGATAAACACAATCATCCCCCAAGGGGAAGGCTTTAGGGAAGTAACTCTGATGTGGATGTGTAAATGCCGATGATATTTACAAAGGACGTATTTATTCTCTTTTTCTCCTGCTCACATTCTAGCAAATATCAGAGGCAATTTAGATGGGCAGGGAAACTATACATCAGAAATGGACAGGTGGTGTGGGGCTACGGCAGGGGGTGGGGATGGCAACAGAGAAGCAGCACAGAGAAGTTGAGTACACTCACCATACCCCCTGCAACCCCTGCTTCAGGCTACCTGAGCCCAGAAGTGCAAACAGATCCCAAGTAAGTTACAGAGTTCTCGCTAGCCAAGAAAACAAACATGCAAGTGCTTGGAAGTAACGAAACCTTCCCCTGGCCTTTCACTCTTCAAGGGTCCCCATGGCCTCAAGCAGAGCTGCGCTGCAGACTGGGGTGAGGGCTTCCTGTGGAGCCCCCTTGGCATGCCTGCCACCCCGTGAGAGTGGTCCCAGCCGCATGAGCAGAGCAGAGGGACCGCATGGGCTTCAGCCTCTGAAAACACCCCATCACTCCAACAACCTCTCCTCAAGACTTCTTTTGGGGGGGCAACTGGGTGGCTCAGTGGTTAAGCGTCTGCCTTAGGTCATGATCCCAGGGCCCTGGGATCGAGCCCCACATCGGGCTCCCTGCTCCGTAGGAAGCCTGCTTCTCTCTCTCCCACTCCCCCTGCTTGTGTTCCCTCTCTCACTGTCTCTCTCTGTCAAATAAATAAAATATTAAAAAAAAAAAAAAGACTTCTTTTGGGGACAGAGGTTGTTAAGTGACATGAGTCATATCCAGAATGTAATACAGTCCAGGACTGGGGAGCTAGTGGGGTCACACCGCCCCCCCCCACTCTGGGCACTTACTGGCAGCACCTTCAGAACCGTCCCTCTCCCACCTCCCCACACACAACTGTCCTCCCCACACTCTCTTGGGTCACATGCAGAAGGCCGGATTGACCAGTGTATTGTCAGAGTTAGATTCCCCGGCGAGGGGTAGAAAATCCGGGACAACCGTGTCTGAAGAAACGCAGAAGTCTAGCTCTCCATCACGCACACAGCTGCATGGGCAGTCCCAGGCTGGTGTGCTGCATCACTGGCTGGGGACCCACGCTCCTTCTAACCTGGTCCTCTGCCATGCACGGTCTCTGTTCTCAAGTTCACTTCATGTCCAAGATGACTGCTCCAGCTGCATCCATCATATCTTCATCCCAGCCAGGAGGAATGAAAACAGGAAAGGAAAAGAACCTGTTCCTCCCTTTGACACTTCCCTCAATGTATGTACACCATCTCTGCTCCTGTCCCACGGGCAAAATCCTCATCAGGCAGCGACATATAGCTGTAAGTGATGGTGCAAAGGATAGTCTTTATTTCGAATGGCCAAGAGGCCATTTGAAATGTAGGGGTGGTTTTCCTGAAAAAAGGCGAAGAAAACAAATATGGGGAGTAACCAGGAGTATCTGCCCAAGCAGCCAGCAATAAAAGGCTTCAGTAAGACGTGTCGTAACAGTAAAGCCATTCAAAATCAAATGACAATGAGATTTTTTACTTGCTTCAGATTGGCAAAATATAAAATGTCCAATAAATGCCAAGTTATATAGAAGATGTAGAAAAATGGGAACTCTCATAACTCCTGCTGAGAGTATAAATTGCTATGGACCCTTTTGGAGAGCAATTAGAGCAATTAGAGAATTTAGAGCAATTCCTAAGAAGCTGAATATAGTTGTACCTAAAACCCAGCTGTATCTACTTTTAGAGAAAGTCTCCCATGCACTGGAGGAGAAAGGTACAAGAATCGACTGCAACATTGTATATAATATTGAAAAACTGGAAACAACCAAATGTCCATGGATAAATAAACTGTGATATATACATACAATAAATGATAACACAGCCATTAAGGTAAGTGGCGCAGAGCCACATGTATCAACATGGCTAAATCTCAAAACAAATTGAGAAGACTCAATGGAATCTATAATGTTTCATTTCATACAAAAATAATAAAAGAAAAAAGATCATGTTAAGACTTGATAAACAGTAGTAGTTGCGTAGGTGTTTATCATTATCTTGGGGGGTAGGTATTGCAAGTGAGGTGGAGTTTTTTTTGCATTCCTTTTTATTGTAAAATATACATAATGTAAAATTTACCATTAAAAAAAGATTTTATTTATTTGACAGAGAAACAGCGAGCACAAGCAGGGGGAGCGGCAGGCAGAGGGAGAAGCAAACTTCTTGCTGAGCAGGGAGCCTAATGCAGGACTTGATCCCAGGGCCGTGGGATCATGACCCGAGCCCAAGGCAGACACTTAACGGACTGAGCCACCCAGGCTCTCTCTCTCTATAGATCTATATATAGATCTATATATCTAAAATTAAAAAACTGATTAATACAGAGTAAACTTAAAAATTCTCCTACACTGTCCCCATCCCATTTTCCTCCCCTAGAGGAAATTTTTTTTACATACATAGTCAATGTACATTACACACGTTTTTGTTTTAAAAAAATTGTGGCCATACCATATAAAGAGCACCCCTTTTTTTTTTTTTTTAAGATTTTATCCATTTATTTGACAGAGAAAGAAACACAGCGAGAAAGGGAACACAAGCAGGGGCAGAGGGAGAGGCAGAAGCAGGCTTCCCACAGAGCAGGGAGCCTGATGCGGGGCTCGATCCCAGGACCCTGGGACCATGACCTCAGCTGAAGGCAGACGCTTAACGACTGAGCCACCCAGGTGCCCCTAAAGATCACTCTTCAACTTGCTTTTTTTCACCTAAAAATAGGCTTTGAAAAATGTTGCTTGTCAGGACTTAAACACCTGCTTTATTTTAAAAACTGTTGTATAGGCGCCTCGGTGGCTCAGTCAGTTAAGCGTTAAGCCTGTGCCTTGGGCTCAGGTCCCCATCCCAGATCCCCTCCACCCCATCCCTGCTCAGCAGGGAGTCTGCTTCTCCCTCTGCCCCTCCCCCTGCTCGTGCGCTCTCTCACTCTCTCAAATAAATAAATAAAATCTTTTTTTAAAAAAATAAAAAGTGTTGTACAGTTTTCCACAGGGTGGGAATACTCACATTTATTTCACTTTTCCTTGACCGGTGAACATTCAGGCATGTCTGTTTGGACACTAGTGAAAACACCTGGGAAGAGTAAGCTCACCGAGCAGAAGGCTAAATGCATTTTCAGGGTTGATAGAGGTGCACTTGCCTGAGGATAACTGTGCCGGGTCTGACGCCTACCGCAGCGAAGGGCAGCCCTGCGCCCAGGGCCCCACACACCGCAGCCACAGCAGTGTGCATTTCTCCCATAATGAAGCCCTGGGTGCCCAGTGGAAGAATGAGAGAAATAGGGTGGGGGAGACACTGGCCCTGCCTTTCTGGAACTTTCTTTCTCTTAGTGGGAAAAGGAAGAAACATTTAAGGCAGTTAGGGATTCACCAGGGATGATCCTGAACATATTTAATAACCCGTGTTGGGAACACAAATCAGGATAAGGACCCTGCCTTGGTACCTCCAGATGGGAGGCTAGAGGCCCCCTGCTCAGACAGATATTAACGCTTCAGTTGGGTGATTTATGAAGGTCTTGGAGGAGGTGGGGGTGGGTTCCAAGGCAGGGGGCTGCTGTACTCACAGCAGGGATGGACGGCCATACCTGTGCATATGGGCTGATGTCACTGTGGCGTTCCAAAGGCCTGTAGCTCTGAGACAGCTTTCGAGGAAAAGGCTAGTTTGCTGACTTTGGGCTGGAGGAGAAGCAAGCAGGCCAGGGGGCAGCTGGGCCAAAGGTGAGCCCTGACCCTCTACTTCCCTTCTTTCTGTCCATGCCTCCTTGGGGCCCCTCTGTTGGGTCCCTCCTCTTGCTGGTCTGTCCAAAGAAATCCACATTGACCTGGGGCAAATGTCCTGTTGGAAAGAAACACTAAACTGGTGATTTTTGAAAAGACTCCATCAACCCCGCCCCCCACCCTGCCCCACCCCAACTTTATTTTGTGCAGTAGGGAAAAGCAAGATTCCAAACTGACCTATTTTTCGTCCACACTGGGTTGAAAGGACTAAAGAATGAACTTCAGACCCATGGAGCCAGACCCCCCCTGGAGACACGGCCTTTCTACTAAAAGGGCTTTTTAACTCACCAGGACTCCCCGAGTTCCCAGAGAGACCCGGCCTGGTGCCATGCTATTGGATGATCCATGATACCAAGGCACTCAGGGACCCCACATTAGGCCCCCAAGACCCTGATGAGGATCTATCATCCTCCAAAGACAGATCTTGGGAAACAGACCCCAAAATGGGGAGCTGCCCAAGGTCACACAGGTATTCAGAGCAGGGACAAAAATAGGGCTGAGTGCTGTTGGGGGGCATCATGTTTTAGTGCTCTGATCGGGGGAGTGTGGCTGAGATGGGGAGGCAGGAGGCTGCATAGCTCTGGACAAACCTGCTGGGTGGGTGGAGAACCCAGGGGCCCACAGCAGATTGTTCAGGCCTGCCTGTATATAACCAAGACCCAGGAATGTTTAAATCATATAAAGAGAAACTCGGGAGACTGCTGAGAGGCCAAGACACTTCAGGAGACCTTCCTGGTTCCCAGTTCAGGCCAACTGAGGCTGTCCTTGCCCACCGGCCCAGAGAAGATGGGTGAGGAAGACGCCATCTTGGGTCTCCAGGTCCAGGTACAAAGGTCATTTGGCACCATCTCTACCGCCTACCAGATTGCAGGCAGGGCTGGCAGTTCTTCCCCTTTTCTCTCACGGCCATCTGTGCTACACCCACAGGCCTTCCATAGCCTTTTTGCACAGAGGTGCCTGATGGGTGTTGGGCACGCTAGGGTTCAGGGCCTCTTAGGGAATCACGAAGGAGCAGTGGTGCTCCTCAGATCTGCAGGCCAGAGGAGGTCCGACCTGGGAAGAAAGACCTTTGTTTTTCCATTTAGCTCAGAGGATGAAGAGAGTGGGCAATCATCTATAGAAAGACACAGAAAACGTTTTGGGTTTTTTGTTGTTGTTGTTTTTTCTTTTACAGCCAGTCCTGAGCATGTCCTGCCGTTCAAAGTAAGGCGCCAAGTTTTCAGCACTTTCTGGAGTGCTGGCAGAAGGCGAGGGCATGTGGGAACCTGTCCTTGGGGAAGTGGGGACGCAGGGACCCCTTCCGAAGCCGGAGGAGAGGAGTGGGGGGAGGGCTCCATCGGTTTAAGGCCCCATCACCTCGAGGCCCCGCACAGCCTGGAAAGTGTTCCCGCCGCCAGGATCTGGGGAGTCTAACGCACCTGGAGGACGCTCGGTGCCCACGCCCAGAGGGCGCTGCAGACTGGCGCCCACAGTCAAGAGCGATGCCCGCCCCTCCCGCCCCTCTCCCGGACAGCGCCCCACTCTACTGGGCCGGGGCGGAAGGGGGTGCGCCCGGGACCCCGCCACCCAGGAGCAGCAAAGCTGAAACGCCGGGCACAACGGCCTGTGGGGACCACTGCTCCGGAGGAAGGCGCGGTTCTGCCCAGCGGGGCGAGAGGGGGCGGGGCTGGGGGCGGGGCCAGGATACCGGGGGTGAGGCGTTCCAAGGGGGCCGGGCTGGGTGGCTCAGGAGGCGGGGTCCTAGGGGGTGGGGACTGGGGCTGGCCGGGAGACCTGGCGAGCTGGGGGTGGGGGGCTAGTTTTTGCAACGGCTAAGGGCCTGTGGGTTTATTATAAGGCGGAGCTCGGCGGGAGAGGTGCGGCCGGGAGCCGAGCGGAGCCGAGCGGAGAGGAATCCAGCGGTGGAGAGCGGACTGTAGCCGGCGGGTCTCGCAGCCCTCGCCGTAGACAGCTGCGCGCGGGGCATCGCCCGAGGGTGCGGAGCGCAACGACCCGGCGGAGCCGGCCAGGAGCCCCGCGCAGTCCGTGCCGCGCGGCGCCGCCCCGATCCCAGCAGCCTGCCGCGCTCCCGCCGCCGGTCCGGGCAGCATGAGGCGCGCGGCGCTCTGGCTCTGGCTCTGCGCGCTGGCGCTGCGCCTGCAGCCGGCTCTCCCGGTGAGTGCGGCCCGGGGCCGGGCAGGGAGCGGCGGGAAGCCGGTGCTTGCAGACCCGCCGATGCCGCCGGCGGCACGTGGAGGGGGAGGGGAAGCGGGGACTTGCCTTCCCGCGCTAGCCCGGCGGGCCGGGGACTGTGACCGCGAAACCAGGGCTCCCGCCTCAATTGCTTCCGCCGTCGGTGGGCGCCGCGCGGGTTCCGCCGCTAAGGGCCGGGGGTTCGGGCGCCCAGCGGAGAGGAGCCCGCGCCGGGGCCCCGCGCTCAGTTATGTGAACCGGCTCCACGTGCGTCGGAGCCCGCCAGCCTGCGGCGGCGCCCGGGGTCGCCGGCTGCCCTCCCGCCAGCCCAGGCACCGCAGCGGCCGGGGTCCCCGCCGGAGACCCGGGAAGATGCAGTGATCGCGGCCACAACGCCCCGCCCGCTGACCCTAATTTAAAGCAGACTCGTCGAGCCCGGGCGCCCGGCCCCTTCGGCGGAGGCAAGTTTGGGCGCAGCGGGGCCGGCGCGTTGGCAGAGGAGCTCGGGCCAGGGCTGCGCGGGGGTCGCGGTGGCGGCGGAGGTGGGGCCCTCGGCTTCGCGTCGGCTGCCCTAAGGGAGCCGGGCCGAGCTGGCAGCGGGAGGTTCCGGGAAGTTGGCCCCCGAACACCGGAGCCCCGTAGGAACCCAAGTTTGGGGCTGCTGAAGTTGTGCTGCCCGCGGAGGGGCGCGTGCGGTGCGGGGCACGGCCGGCGCGGGCTGTGGCTTCCACGCGAGTGGACCCCGGAATGGCTCTTCCCCTCCCCCGGCCTGGCTTTGTGCTGGAGCCGCGCGGAGGGAAGGCGGGTCCCTTGGCCCGCCCAGTGAAGCCGGGGGGAAAGAGGGACAAATGTGGAGCCCGTGGCTGGGGGAGGAGGCCTTTGGGTAGGACTCCAGCGTCCACCTTTGGCGAGGGGTGGGTCCCCCTTTAAAGAGGGACCTGGCCGACAAAGAGCATCCCGAGGGCCCCCAGAAAGTGATCTCCCGCCCCCGCCGCCGTCCGCTAGCCCGCCTTCCCCAATGGGGGCGCTTTGTTCTCGGCCCCTGTAACCCTTTCCTGGGAACCGCCCCGCAGCGCCGGCCCTGCCGTGGGCCGGGACCTGGGCGGCCGCCAGGTGTCAGCGCTGGCCGCAGCGTGTCCACGTCCACCCCCAGCCCCCACGCCCGCTGCCGGAGCCCCGGGGCCCTCCCCGCGGGCTGGGTCGGCTATCCCCGGGGATGGAGAGGGGAGGTGCGGACGGAGCGGGGGGGGGGCTCTTCCCCTTCCGGAAGTGGCGGTTTCTCGCCACCACATCTGGACCGCTCGACTTCCCTAGCTCCTGGTTAGGGAGGCACGTGGGCAGAGAAGGATCGGGGCCGGGGGACGGGGGGAGGTGCCGGGTCTATCCCTGATAATGTGGCATCTGCACAAGTCTCAGCAATGCCGACCGTCTGGAATCAGGTCTGTGTACAGTAATAGAAGCTACCGGCTATTGAGAGCTGTGGGGTATTTTATAGGGTCTGGCTCAGGTGAGGTATTTTCCAGGCTCATCTGTGAAGTGCCCTCCCTGCTTTCCAGGCGACTGTTGTGTCTGGAAGTATTTTGAAGTCCAGAACAGGGTCCCTGATGCCTCTTGAATTGCTGATGAGTTGGAGGTGGGGGGCGGAGGGTGCAAATCTGGGGGAGCCATGGGGACTGATAGGATTTCTGAGCTCCATCTCCAGTGCATTCCTGGCTTTCAGGTCCAAGAAGTTGGCATCTGGCTTCTCTCTCTCTCTCTCTTTTTTTTTTAAAGATTTTATTTGACAGAGAGAGACACAGTGAGAAAGAGAACACAAGCAGGGGGAGTGGGAGAGGGAGAAGCAGGCTTCCCGCGGAGCAGGGAGCCTTATGGGGGCTTGATCCCAGGACCCTGGGACCATGACATTAAGGGAAGGCAGACGCTTAATGACTGAGCCACCCAGGTGCCCCTCTGGCTTCTCTCTTTAGGGTTGCAGCTTCTGTGGGACTCAGATTGTGCCTTGAATCGTAGTTAATACTCCGGAGAAGAGAGTGGAGGTGTGTGCCTTACTGCCGTGGCCTATGTGGCCTTACCTGACTGCTGCGCTCTCTCCAGGCCCAAGATTGGGCCTCAGCAGAGACTGCTGAGGTGGGGTTCTCCACCTAGTTGCAGCAGAATCAGGAGGAGTGTGGGTGGTGGTTCTTTTGCCAGCCTTGGTGGAGGCTGGCATTCTTGTGAGGTGGCATCCCAGCGTGCCTGTTGCCATGGCCGAGGCAGATGGGATGCGAGGTTCTCTGTGGCCCGTGTTTCCCAGGGTTTCCTGTGTACTGGGTAAGGGCAGATGCTGCACTAGGAGGCATTATATCTTGTCTAGGAACTTCGACACATTACAGAGGGAGACAGGACTGGGAGGCAGTTGAGTCTCAAGGGGGAAGGGAGGAAGGAGGGAGTCTCATTAGAATATGGTGGTGGGAGGGCTTCCTGGAGGGGGTGGCTGAGTGGAGCCTGAAAGCACTAAGCTTTGGAGTCAGACCTTGGCTTGGAGCTCAGGTTTTCCTTTTTCTTTTATAAAGTGTAGTTTCTTTTATAAAGTATAAAGGTAAGTTTCTCTTTCCTGGCCCTGCCTTTTCCCTCTTACAGTGGGTGTCCATGTTGGGTTAAAAGTGGGGACATAAAGTGGCATAAAGTACCCTCCCCTACCCCCTTCCTAAAAGAAATAAGGCAGTGGGGTTTGCCTGAAATAGGAGGTGTCTACAGGTTGCAGAAATCTGGTCCTCTCTCAGGGTTCACTTTCGTCCCAGTGGGAAGCAGGTCAGAACCCCCCTGGGGACCAGTGAGGTAGGGCGTGATCCTGGGCACCTGACTTTGAATGGGCAAGGGAAGGCTGCTAGGGCAGAAGGTTGCTTGAAACCACTCCCAGGAGACAAGAACAGGTTTGTCTAAAAAGGTTTCTGTGTGTGTTTCCCGTGGTCTTTTGTTTCTTCCATGCCAGAAAAATTGCTTGTTCTGGAATACTTATTTGCTGTTTTCCTCTCTTTCCCTTTTCTCTTTCTTGAAAGGCATAAAATCCCTTTTTGCCCTAATTATGGGGGCTAGTAGAGACATTTCCCAAAGGCCTGGCGGAGTGGGTGGGGGCTGGGGGAGGCGCTAACTGCCTCCTCCTGGGCTCGGAGCCTTCTCGAGGTGATGTCACTCCTGGCTTCAGCTCCACCAGGAGGGTGGAGCTGGTTTAAGTCTCTACCTGTGGCTCATGGTGGGTTCCAATAAAACCTTATTAACCGAGGCTGGTGGGGAGAGGGATGAGAAAGAAGAGGGGCCTGGAAAGAATTAGTGAAAAGCTTGAATTCTGTAGTGTTTTATAGAGGACTGTTCCCTACTGCAGAATTTTGGATTCTGAAATCCCTTGGGAATGAGGTATCCTTGGTATCCCGGTTTTCTTAGTGAGCTAAGAATCCGTATTAACCTCAAATTATTCTCACTTTGGGCAGGACTCTGCAGTATTTCTTTTCCCTCCTTTATTAACAGAAGAATATGAAGCATAATCTAATCTGGGGATGCCGGGATCCTCACTGTTGTCGCTGTGTTACGTTAGGCATTTAATCTCCTGGGTTTGTGGAACTCCGAAGACCACTTTGCCCCTTGTGCATGGTGCCCCCGGGTTGGTACGTTTGAATTCTGGCTTGCTCTTTTTTTCCCTCCAGCTCTGATAGCTGTGGGCCGAAGTGTAGCAAGCAGCTTTTCTGCTCAGTTCTAACTTGCACTTTCCTCCAGCAGTACTAAGACACTAATCAGATTTGTGCGAACGATTGCTAAGACATGAGTTTTCAGTGCTGAGTGAGAGTTTCGCTTGTGAGGAATGTTCATGATCTGTGACAAGTGTGGTTTGTGCGTTCGTGGACCCAGCTGGGACCTCTGCAGTATCCCCGATAGTACCTAGAATAACAGGCTGTCAAGGGAAGTGCGTACAGGCTCCCTCGGGGAACAGGTGTAAAGGACCTCTGGGAGGAGGCACCTGATGACCCCCATGTTCTGAGTTCCTCCATCTGGCTTGAGTTGTAAGTGATTCGCTAGTCACAGGTAGCCTGGACCTGGTGAGGCTAAGTCGCTGTAAATCTTAACTGGAAGGGCCCTTGTTCTCAGCGTGGGTCCTGTCTCCATCTCTTCACCATGTTTTATTTGGATCGAAGGGCATCTTTCTTGGTGCACGCATGCTGTTGGGCAGGCCAGAAACAGCTTTGGATTAAGTAGAGCCCCAGGACCAAGTCTCAACCCTGCCACTGATTTACCGTGTAATCTTGGGTGAGTCACTTCACTGCCAAGTCTTAATGTCCTCTGAAAAGCGGATACCATACCTGTTCTCCCTGTCCTCTTTCTGTCATTTGCATATTCCTTTCATAATGAGCGCTTGAAAGTGTTCGGAAGTGAAAGTGCCAGAGGAAAAGGGAGCTAACGATAGAATTACAGGTCCCTTTGATTGAGTGCCTGCTGTCGAGCGCTCGGGGCTTTCCTTACATTCTTATTTCATCTTTACCCCAAACCTTTACGAGATATGTCATTGCCCTCCTTTTGTGGATGAGACCTATAGCAGTGAGCCCCGCTAAGGGGCCGATGTGGAAGAACCAGGATTTGTACCTATGCGGGGCATATGTGTATGACATGAATGAATTGATGGACTCTCAAGTCTCCGCAGTGAAGCCTGGTGTAGGAGGCTGCCTGAAACTTGAGAGGCCCTGTGGGTCTTTGCTGTTCCATCCCAGAGAACCGTGGGTGTGCATGTTTTGGATGGAGGGGGCAGTGGGCTGGGCTGAGCTGGCCTGAGCGTTGGCCAACATCCTCGGCTTGGGTTGGGTTCACCTGCTGGCTCAGGGACAGAGCCTAGGTCAGGAAACAGTGGGACCCATGAGAGCAGGGTAGGACATGCTCCCAGGTCTGATGTCCTTGGCTTGGTGCAAAGTGGCCTGATGGGGTGACTGTCCCCAGGGCAGCAGTCTCCCTTGACTTTCATCTTAGGCATGGGGGAGACATGTTCGGAATTGGTAGAACCGTTTTAAAGCTTGGGAGGCAGGCACCGTGGTACCAGCCAGGTGACCAGATACCCAGGACTCCTGGCTCCCGTGCTGGGTTCCCCTGCTGGCCCCCTCCCGCTCTCACTCTTGGCGTAGGAGCAAACCTGTGAGAACTGGGCATTCAATGATTTCTAGTCCTGGAACCCTGCTAGTTTTACAGAACAAACGATTTCCTGATTTCTTCCTTCTTTTCAACAACCCATTTTGGAGGCTTGGGTTGAAAGGCCCCCCACCCCAACCCCACCCCGAGGGCCTGCCTAAGTGTGTCTAGAGAGAAGGAATGGGATTAAGGGAGTCTGTGGAAAGAAGGCTTTTGGCGCCAGGATCCTGCTCCTGGAACAGACTCAGCACGGTGTCATTTCCCTCTCAGCTGCTCCAGCAGACGTGGGGCTTTAGATGGGAGTGTGCCTTCTGGAACCTCCCTCTGAGCCGGCTGGGAGTGCCCTGATGGCGCCGAGGGAGGGCAGGCACGTATCCCGCAACACAAGGAGGAGGCCCGTTTGAGGCCCCAAAGGCAAGACCCTGCGCCCAGGTCACCTCAGCAACTGTGTGACTTCCAATCCAGGAGATACGGGAGCGTCCCATACAGCCTCTGGGAGGGCCAGCTCTGTCCGCGTGATGGCACTGCTTCGGCCTGTCCTCATGAAGCTTACACTGGGTGGGGAGGAGGCTCTAGAAGGTCCTCTGTATTTCTGGGCCTGAGACAGGGGAACCTAGTCAGCTCAGTGCTCTGGGGCCCAGAGGAGTGAGCCGGTGATGGGGGTGGCCTGAGGGAAGGTGTGCTAAGCTTCCTCTGGAAAGTGTCCTGCTTCCTGTCCTGCTGTGCAGGTTTGGGGAGCCAGGGGGTCTGGAGGGGCGCAAGTGCGTGGAGGCAGGCTTATGGGGGCAGGGAGTGCAGTGGGCAACCTTGGGGCTTGGGACCACGGGCCAGAAAAGTGGAAGGCTGGTGGCTGGACCTGCTCCTCGACTCCGTTGTCTGCCCAGTGATGTTTCCTGTGACTCATGAGTTTGGAGGCTTCCAGATGCACCCCTTTCTGCCTCTGGAGCTCCTTGGGGGTCTCTGTCCTCCTGGCGTTTGTTTGTGGCTCCGAGGGCTGCCTGCTCATATGTAGAGGCTACTTCTCCTCTGGCCTTGTGACTCACCTGGGGGGTGCAGCCCCGCCAGAGGCTGTGTGTGCACGTGCGCGCGTGTGTGCGTGTGTGTGCACACGCTCAGGTGGGGGGTGGTGGACCCGCAGCGTGGGTTGTAGCTACACCTGAGCCTTGCTTGGGGGTCCTGACTCTGTTTCCCTATTGGGCCTTCCTGCTGGTCTGTTCCGGGGGGCACCCGGTTCCCACCTGTCTGCAGCTTCCTCTTCAGAAGCCAGCAAGCGCTCTTCCTCTCTCTCCCTTTCCGGTGGACTTTTCCCTCTTCAGCTGCAGCTCTGATGCTCCTCCGTCGCTGGTGTTAAAAGTCTTCGGGAGTTCTTCCTACAGAGCAGGGCGGCTGGGACACCTGTCCTTCCTGAGTCCCGGCTTAGCCCCTGACTGGCCTGTGCAGGTCTTTGGCTCTCTGCGCCTCAGTTCTCCCATCTGCTCAAGGTGTCTCCGTCCCCTTCTTCAACTCTGATGGCCACGTGGTTGCAGAGTGACCTTGTCCCGGGGAGGGTGAAGGTGGCAGTGGGGGACTTGGCAGGGGCTTAGGCCTCTGCTGTTATTCTTCTGGGGCCTTGAAGGGACACTCACTGCCTGAGGAGTCACCTGTGGGGGGCAGAGGGCAGGGCGGGCTGCTTGGAAGAGGTGGACTTAGAGCTCAGTGTGGGAACCAGAAGTGGACAGAGGACCCTGGGCAAGGTCACGCTTGGTTCTCTGCACACACCCAGGCATCCTGGCCACGTGCCCCGGGTCTGCTCAGCAGCAGGAACGGAAGCCACGTTGGGCAGGTTGGGGCAGTGGGGCAGGCGGGCGTGTTCATTGCTCCGCTTGTCAGCTGAGTCACGGTGCCAGGCCCACAGTCGTGGTGACTGGCACAACCAGTCTTGACCGTGACCCCACTAGTGCCAGGCCTGGGGTGGGGAGCAGCCCGGCGGGGCTGACTAAGGCTCTGCTGCCTGGTCTCCAGCCCCGGCCCCTCCTCTTTGCTGCTGAGTGGCTTTGTGTCAGGGCCTGTCTTGGCCTCAGTGAGCCCATCTGTGAAATGGGGGGAGGGGGCAAAGAAACCAAGGTGACCGTCCTGCCTTGGGGTGTTCGTGATGTTCTACTGTGTCACAGGACTGGTGAGCGTCTGGGCAGGGCCTCCCTCCGCTTCGGCTGCCTCACTCCTTGAGGGGCCTGAGCCCTCCCTGGCTTGACCAGATCTAAAGCCCAGAGCCTGGGCACCTGCCGTGTACGTAGCCCGGTGCAGGTGGGGAGCAGTCCACGCCTGGTCCGGGGACACATGCAAGGGGGGGTGGCTGTGACTGGGACCAGACAGGAGGGTTGGTCTGTGCAGACAGGCCAGAGGGGCTGGGACAGTAAAGGTCATTCACTGAGACAGGGTTCATCCCAGAATCCCTCAGCAGTTTCTAATCAGGAGCTCAGACCTCAGCTTGCAGGTCATTTTCTGGCCATGGGAAGTATCTGGGGAGGTGGTGCCCTGATGGGGGCAGTGGGAGTGGCCAGTCCTGCTCTGGGAGCGTCCACGGGCACCGCGGATCGCCAGCGGTGTTAAGAGACCTGTCCCACCACAACGATGTTGAATTCACTGTCTTTCCCACTTAGGGCTGCCTGGCACTTTCTGTGGCCACGCCGGCCCTCGTTGGGGGTCCCCTGGCCCTGGGTGGGTGGAATGTGGGGAGGCGAGGAGGGACCTTCCGCAGGGCCAAGGTGCGCTCATCCGCGCCAGACCCAGCACGGCGCGGACTTGAGGACTGCTGTTTCCAGGCCGCCTGCACCACGGTGGCCGCTGATGCCCGGGGCCTCGCTTGCCTGCTTGGGGCCTGGACTGTGTCGGCATCACTGGCTCTTCTCCCCGTGGCTTGTCAGCATCCCTGCTGCCCGGGAGACTGTCTGGGGCCTTGGAGTCCCATCTCTGGGGAGTGTCCCCAACGGATATGTGATCAGGTTTGGGCTCGCAGGGCCCCAGGCTGCGGGTGTTTTGGGAGCGTCCGAGACTGTGGCAGAGGCTGACGTCACTCCGCCTTCTCCTAGAGAGAGCTGCTGGGGCGCAGCGCTGCCGTGTGTGGGGACCGCACCTCCTCCAGGTGCCGTGCGGGGACCGTCGGCGCAGCAGGACCTCCCAGCTGGCAGGGGGCCAGGCTAGGAGAATGGGCACACCTCGGCAAAGGGAGCTCCTCAGACTCTGCCCCTGCGTCCTCTACCCGCCCCCCACAGGCCCTCTGGGGGTCTGGAGGAGGAGCATAGTTGCCACGTTTTCCTGCGGTCATCCTGGTTGTTGTAAGGTCCTGGGAAGGCCCTGAGCTGAGGTCTGGGTCCTGGTCTTGGCAGTTGTGTGAGGAACAGAGAGCCTGTGACCTCACTAACCCCCCCGCTGCAACTCGCTGCAGAACAGGGCCATTCTTCGAGACCCCTACCCAGGGGCTGGGCATCCAGGGGACACCCTGGTCCACCTTTCCTCCCAGTGGGACGGCAACAGCCTGAGCCTGATTGCTTGGGTCTGCCTGTTTTGGGGTAGGTCCTGGGGGCCTGAAGCTGTGGGGCCGGGCAGGCCAGGCGGGATCTATAGGTGAGTGTCCCTGGGGACTGGGGCAGGTGGAGGCTGGGAAGAGCACCAGACATGGAGTTACCCAGGGCGTACCTCAGGCATGTTTCTTCACCTGCCCCTAAGCCTCAGTTTCCTCTTCTGTAAGTTGGGCGTTTTCGTCTGCCTCAGAGGGCTTTGGACAAGATCCCAGGAAGTAATGTATGTGGCATGAGTGAGAGCCTCTTCCTTGCCTGGGCTCAGAGGAGCACGTCTGGGGGAGTTTGGGGGCTGACTCTGTGTAGGGGGTCCCCTGGGGAGAGCCCCTGGTGGCTGTGGCTGGGGGAAGGAGTACAGTCTGACCTGGCCTGGGCATGTCGTCACTTCATGTGAGTGGCCGGCTGGTCTTACTCCAGTGTGCTGATATCAAAGGGTCTGAAAACAGGGCTTTTGCCCCTTCTCAGAAATTGGAACCTTCACTGGCAGGCCAGACTCCGCTCGCCTCTGCCTGAGCCTCTGCCAGGGGCCAGCTCCTGACCGCGAGGAGGTGTGGGCTGGGCCGATGGGCAGTGGGAGGAGGCCGGACACCAGGGCCCCTGGGCAGGGGCTCAGGCCAGCTGAGCAGACTGGGGCGGGGGTGACAGTGGCTTGTCCCCAGAACTGCAGACTGAAGGTCGCCCAGGAGAAGGAGCTGGGCTGGGCTGCAGGATGTTGGGGCGGAGGGAAGGCCCCACTTCTGTGGTCCTTCCTTCTGCACTTTCCCCTTTGCCACCTCCCACGGAAATGAGGGCTCTTCCTGAGGGTAAGAGAGCCACGTGGCCCTCACCGAAGGGTGGCTGACGGCATGCCTGCTGGATTGCCGGGTCGCAAACCCTCTCCCTGGCACTTTATTGACTGTGTGCCCTGGGACTAACAACTTGTCCCCTTTGCCTCAGTTTCTTTATCTGGAGGATGGATATGGTCCTAGAATCTAAGGTTATTGTGAAGATTAATTAATTCAGCTAAAGTGCTTAGATTAGTGCCTGGCACACTGTGCACAATAAATATTCGCTGTGATAACTATTTTTTTTTCCCGAAGGCCTAATTTGGGTATTTCTGTTTTTCGAGTAAGCCCCAGCCCACGTTAAAGCCTGAGGTTCTTCCCGCACCCCTGACTGTCCCTGAGCCCTGGGCATGGAGTTAGGGCTACTCTCCCTCTCCTGGGTGCCTCCGAGCTCCTAAGACTGGGGCTGCATCCACAGTCTCCCTTCAGCTGCCTTAGGCCCCAAACTCCCAGTTCCACTCTGCCATGGTACCCCCAGGGGACTCCTTCAAGGACACTCTGCCCTTCCTGTGTCTTTGTCTGGGCTTCTAGCAGCCTCAGTGCCTAGTCAGTCTGAATCGTACTTTATCCCAGAGGTAGGTTCCCAGGCTAGCCCATTCTTCTGCATGTGGGAGGAGAAGCCATGTACATCTGTAGCTCCAAAGTGGGAACAGAGGGAAGTTAGTCTTTCTTGGGTAGGGGGTTGGCTGGCAACCATATTCTGACACAGGTTAAAAAATTTGGTCTTGGCATCGCCCAGCCTCTCTTTTGTAATCCTTTCCCATCCTCCATAGCTCCTACCCACCCACAGTGCCCCACGTCCAGAGTGAGCCCCTCCCCCGTAAAGAGCTGCTTTATACTCTAGTACTAGAGAGTGACTAGCACTGGCTAGCCTTCCCAGAGGCATTTTAATGGGGATACTCTGCAACTGCAGGGACATCGATTGGGTAAATTTGGGTGATGAAGGGCTCCCTTCCCTGCATACACAGCTGGAACCCTGACTGGTTTGCAGGTGTGTCCAAAGCTATAAGTTTCTGCCTCTCTGAAACCTGAGGATACTTTATTTAGACAGAGCAGGGGGAGGGTATCTCTAGAAGCCCATGTGCCAGAGGTGTCAGGCCCCCAGGCCTGGTGGAATCTGGAGATAAGCCAGCTAGAGAGCAGTGCAAGGGGCCCCTGGGAGGGCTGGTTGGGGAACCCTGCACTGAGCTTCTGGTCTTAGCGGTCTTGGGTTAGCCAGGGCTGGGGAGGCACAAGGCTCTGGAGGCCTCAGCTGCTCCCTCTGTCCTCTTGGGTTGCCAGTTGCTATCCCAGAGTCGCCTTGATTTGGAACATCTCCAGCATCCTGCCTAGGCCATAACCCTTCTTGGGAAGCTGAGAGCAATGACCCCCAGTCCCTGTGATCAAGAGCCCTTCCCCCCACTAGCCACAGTGGGTCCTCCCTGCACCGAGCACCGTGTTTGTGGTGCACCCCTTGGGGGTGGGGGTCTGCTGTGGCCGCTGCACCTGGCTGCCCCTCAAGGCCCGGCCTTGACTTCCCAGCGTAGACTGGGAACTAGGAGCCCCCTTGCCGTCGCTCATTGGACAGATGGGGAACTGGAAATGGTGTCTTGTCCAAGGTCATCCAGTAAGTTGGGAACAGAGCCCAGGCTACAACCAGGTTTTCCTGGTGTTGGGTTTGGTGACTTTCCCCTGGCCAGCCCTCGTCTGGCTCCCAGGGCAGCCCCGGCCACAAAGGCTGGCTGGGCCAGGCTGCGCAGCCTTGCTCAATGCCCAGCCCAGGGCGCTTGCAGGCGGGGGCACGGGGGGTGGAAGCCGAGGAACTGGTCTTCCAGCTCTGCGGCCCCACACCCAGCCCTCAGCTGGGCCCGTTCTGAGACGAGTCTCAGCACGTGGGCTGTGAGGCGGGTGCCAGCTCTGGGGAGGGGTGGGTATGGGGGTGCTGTGGCAGCCCTGACCTGGCTTGGGCATCGGGCCTGGCCCTGGCTGCCAGGATCCTCTCTCCCTCAAGGCAGCCTTGTCCCCTCCGGGTACTTGACATAGGCAGAATGGGCCAGGGCGAAGGGCTCTGCGACCTTGACCTCAGGTTTCCCATCTGGAAAGGCCAACACTTAGTGCGGTGGGAGATGCTACTGAGGAGGGGCTTTCGAACCCTCCTCGGGTGTGGATGCCGCCCTGCACCCCAGCCCTGCCCTGGAGTCCCCCACACGGTGAGGCCCGTGTCCTAGTGGCTGGGTGGGGACAGCTCAGGTGGGTTGTGTGTGTGAAGGTGGGGGAGGGTGGTACCCTGAAAGGTGCTCCTCTCGGTGGAAATGCTGATGGGGGCTGGGGGCCCTGGGGCCCTCATGGCTGCTCAGGGTGAAGGCAGGATAAGTCCCCTGTCACCCAGCTGCCGTGCCCCGGGCCCCTGCCGCCCTGGGCCAGGCCCATCACGCCCTCTGCAAGTCCCAGCTTGACTGGGTTCTGGTAGAGAGACACCGAGCTGATAAATCACTGTGCTTGTCAGGCCGGAAATGCTGAGGCAGCTCTGAGGCACTGGTGGGGCCCCCACCTCCTGGGAGTGTCTTCAGTGGGAGAGGTTTCAGGGTCTTGAGGCCAAAGCTGGGAGATCCATCGTAAGCACGTCTCCCTGGCAGCTCCCAAGTGAGGAAAGAAGCCTCCGGAGAGAAAGGGATTTATCTGCCACCACTCGGATAGCCTGGGGCAGGAGGGAGCCCCGAGACTTCCTAGGCCCTGGCCCGTAGTCCTGCCCCCCCCCTCTACCCCGCGTGGCTGTCTGCGGCCACCGTGTCACCCCTGTGCCGCTCCGGTCCCCCTGACAAGGAGTTGGGGCTGCTGCTCCCACATGCTAGCCTAGCCTGTCAGAGCACTAAGGGAGTTTCGGGTACTCTAGCCAAGCCCCTTCTGTTGTCAGAGAGGCAGAGAGCTGCGCAGGTCCCCCAGCAAGGGAGCAGAACTAGATGTGCCCCGGGGCAGCCACCCTGCTCAGGCTCTTTCCCCCACCAGCCCTGGCTCTGGTCCTTTCCCTGAGACCCTGGATCCAGGATGCTTTGGGTTTGACCTGCCTGGCCCCTCGGGTCCGTGCTTAGGCCATGTTAGCCAGGGCTAAATGATGCCCTAGACGAGGAAAGCAGTCACAAACCCCACTGCCTTAGGCGGCCAGGGTGTTCAGTGAGCCACAGGAGTGGGGCTGCGTGTTCTGCAACATTCTCTTCCCTGACCCGCCCCCCCCCAGCCGTCACCCACTCCATCCCCCCACCTCGGGCAGGCAGGTGCCCCTGGAAGACTGCAGTGAGGCTCTGCAGCCCCTGCTCCCCTACCTCCTGGGCTGAGAGACCCCACTCCTCCTGCCAGGTCAGTGCCTCAGGCCTGAGATACCTCGGAGGTCCTGCAGCCCCGGGCAGGCAGGGCAGGCTGGATGGAGGCTCAGCTTTGTCCCCTGCTGCTTGTTGCTAGCATTCGGAGGGCCCATGCCTCTGGAAGGTCAGGGTTTCCTCGGCACCCCGGTGAGACTCTTTTGCAGAACAGGCAGGTGCTGTGGTGTATTGTTTGCAGAGAGTGGATGCATCAGAAATGCAGAGAATGTTCCAGAGCCATCTTGGATCCCTTTGCCACTAGGGCTTGTTTATGGGGCTCTGTTGCTATTTGGTACCTCTTCCTTGAACACGACCTGAGTGAGGGTCTTGGGACCTTTGTAGGGGTTTGCCTGCCCCAGTGCCCAGGTCCTGGGCAACTCCGGGCTAGACGTTTTCCTGTCCAGATGAGTGTTCTCCAAGTATAGTCTGCATCCCACCTACAGGAGTGGGGGCTTTGTTCAACATCAGAGCCCTGGGCCTTTGCCCCAGACCCACTCAATCAGCCTCAGGGATGGAGCTCAGAAGACTTCATATCTGATTGTCTCCTGGAGATTTACAGGGACCCTGAGAAAGAGAGCCCCTGGCCTGGACAAAGGCAATGGTTTGAATGTCCCCTTTGGTCAGTTTGGCATCTTGATGCATAGGTAGGGGGTAAAGGCTGGGTTCTGTAGCTCTGAGCCCTCAGGCCCCAAGAGTTATGAACTCTAGGGGTGTGTGTGTGTGTTGGGGCAGGGAATCAACCTAGTTCCCTTAGTTCCATAGATCTGACCAAGAAACTGAGGGAGTAAAAGTTTCTAAAGAAAATAGGAATCTCTTAACCCTCCTGAGAATGTCTGCTGCCTCGTGGGATCTCAGTGGGTGGGAATGATAGGTGTTTGTCCTGGCATGTCTGTGGGGCCCACCTGCCTTTTGACCCCACAGCTGGGCTCCTGGAGCAAGTTGAGGGCCCCTCCGGTCAATAGCCCTAGAGCCAGCACCAAGGCTGGCTGCTTAGGAAAAGCTGTGGCCAGCCCCTTTATCTTTGGCTTTCCTCGAGACTAGGAGGGCTGTGGATTCAGTAACTTGTCTCCTACCACAGCAGCCCAGGCTTTGTCGTCCCACTGGGACAAATAACGATCACGAGATACCTAAACTTTCTTCCCTGCTGGATGCGTAAGCCTGCCACACTCCTGAGGTTGCCACTGTTGCCGAGATTAGTGACTTGGGGCTGAGCATTGTCTTATTCTCTCCAGGTCTGCCTGGGGGGTTTCAAGGCCCAGCCCCAGTGTCCCCTGGAGAGTCACCCTCTGTGCCCCAGCCACCCTTTTGGAAGTCTGAAGTGGGATTCCTGGCTGTGTGCCCTGGGAGCTTGCCAGGACCAGACCAGACCACGTCTTTTCTCTCCAAAGCCCCTAGATGGTGATCCCCTGAGTTTTGACGTCAAGGACCCTGTTATCAGTCTGTGACCTCCTTACACGATATTGTACTTTTAGCAGTGTGTTGGTTGAGAGAATAACACAGTCCTGTGAACTCAGTAATGCTTTCTAAAGGATCCGTGCTTTATCCATCACTTAAGTCAGGCAGCAGGTGACGCGTGGTTAGTGACTCAGGGTGTAGGTTAGAAACCACAGGTCTTTGGACCTGTTGGCTGCAGCTGATGGGGTGGCAGGAGTCCAGGAAGCAGGTGGACAGGCAGCCTCTTCCATTAGTCCGGAGTTGGAAGCCCCTGGGTCCGCCATCCTCAATCAAACCTCTCTGAAATGTCCCCTCGCTATCCTGACTTGTGACCCTACCATGGAGCTCTTGTCCCCGAGGTGCCTTGGAGGGATGCTGCCACACGGCCTCAGGCCTCTCGGCCAGCCAGCTCGAGGCGGCTGCTCGGATGGATGTTGCCGAGGAGAGTGGCCCTGTCTATGGCCAGTGCAGGGTGGGAGCTTGCCAGGCTTGGCTCGAGGCTCTGCCTCCTTGAGGCTCCTCCGCCGGCCCTCTGCCCACAGGCTCCCGATCTGTTCTTGGGATTGGCCGGCAGCAGCCAGATGCAGACTCCCAGCCCTCGGCAGCTGTGAGGTGGGGGCTGGCACCTTGGTCCCCTCGGCTGCTGGGGTAGGGGTCAGGAATTCTTACTCTGTGACACTCTCATCCCAGGGCTCCGGGGCCGGCGGCTGCGTCAACGAGATTGGCATCTTCGCGCATGTGCTGCAGAAGCACAGACAGGCACCTTAAACCAGATGGGTCAGCCGGGGGGTCTTTCGGGGCTGGGGGTGGGGAGCTGGGTAGGTGAGGGGAGCATGTGCACCCACACCCCGTGGCCTTGGGCAAGTCCTTCAACTTGTCTGTTTCAGTTCCTTATCTGCCAGATGCTAATCTCAGGCCTGCCTGCCTCAAATAGAAGGGTAAAGGTGGAAAGGGATAGAAAGTGTTTCCAGCGCTCGAGAATGCCTCAGTTCCTCATAGCCTCTTCCTTGCTCTGCTGGAGCCCTGGCCCCAGGTCCCCTCGCTCAGTCCTTCCCATGCAGCTCGGGTGTGGCCAGCAGCCCAGGGCGGCCGAGATGGAGATGGGCTAAGCTCCTCTCGTACGCCCTGTCCCCCAGCCTCCATGTGTCTGCCCCATGACCCCCGCCCTCCACTGGAGCCAAACCTGGCTTTGGCCCTTTAGGCCGGTGGGCTTCTAAAGGCTCTGCAGCAGACTGGCCCTTACTTTGAGCAAACCGAATGTGCAAATGTTTAGATCTTACTACAAGGGTTTTGGGGTGTTAGATGAAAAGCTGAGCTTCCTGGGACTCTGCAGAGGTTAAAGAGCCCCATTCAAGGTGTGAAATGGCCTGCCTTTACCTTCCCAGGCTGCTTGAAGTGGGTTCCACGCTGGGCCAACCTGTCCCCGAGCAGCCCTGAGCTGTGGCCACGTGGTGGTCTCTGAGGGACCCAGGGCAGAGGCACAGCTGTGGAGAGCCCCGCAGGAGGCCATGGGGGCAGCTGACCACAGGCTCTTAGCACAGCTGCCTAAGTGAAACCGGAAGTCTCACCCCACAATGCCAGAGTCATCTGGTACTGGTGATCCAAGTTCAGACTCAGCAGTTTCTGCTGATTTCCTCCCCAGGGAGTTGAGGCCCTCACTAAGGTTCAGGCCAGAGGGGATCTGGAGGTCACTGCAGCCCTTCCCCAGCTGGAGACCCAGCCCTGAGAGGGGAGGGGCTGCCCCGAGGCCGGGGAGCTGGTTTCAGCAGAGAAAGCGTTTGCTTAAGAGCTTGTTGTGTAAACAAGATCGCAGAGGGATAAGCTGAGCAGAGGTGAGGGAACAAATTGTTTTTAGGGACTGGGCAGATTCACAGTCTTATCTGGTGATGAAAGAGGCCCCCTTCTTGGGAAACTGCTAACCTGTTGGGGCTTCTCGGGGTAGGTGAGAGGCTGGGCCTCCTCGGTGTCTGCCTCCACTCACCTGTGAAACAGGGCCTGGGCCCCAGACTCTGGCTGCTTCTGGAAGATTGGGCTCTCAGGACGGTGCCTCGGAGGCTGCTCTGGCTGGAGCCCTGACCTGCTCCGTGTTGAGCGTCCTCTCCAAGGGACCAAGGAACGGAGGCAGTGCATTGGGGGAGGTGCTCTGCTCATCTCCTAGGGCCTCCTTGGGAACGGTGAGGGCGGGCAGAAGCATTGGGTGAGGGGAAGTGGAGTCTCAGGGAGTGTGGGTGGGTGTCCCCTGAATGCTTGTGTCTCCCCGCCCCGCCCCCTGCCAAGCTGCCCTGTGGGCCTGGGATGGCAGCGTGTTGGGGTGGGGGTCCCCACTCTGTGCCTGCCTGGTGAGTAGTATTCTTTGCTCCTGAAGGGTACAGAGACTTAGGGGAGGTGAGGGGCAGCTTCGAAGCTCTGTGGAGACAGGACAGGTGTTGGAAGCACCACCTGGGGACAGTGTAGGCAGGATGTGGCCTGAGGTGCAGGTGGAGGGCAGGGACTAAGCCAGTTCACGTACATGGGCCACGAGAGCCCAGACGAGCCCTTCTGGGGCCAGAACCTTTTTCTTGGGGGTAGGGAGAGAGGTAGAGTTTGGGTTTTGTACTTTCAGAGGAAGCTCAGTGGTATTTCTAGCCTGGTGGTTTCTGTATGTGTCAGAAGCTTCCCTCTGACCTGAACCCCTGGATGCGGAGCCTCCACCTGGTCCAGCTCTGCCCCAGGCAGCCTCAGGAGCCCAGAGGTCTTGTCTGTCCCCTCCCTGCTCTGCTCCACTCAAGAGTGAAACTCCGTGGCCTGTGGCCAGGACCCAGCGAGGCCTCTTGGGCTGAGGAGGCCTCACGCTCTGGAGCCCAGCCTTGGGCCTCCTGTGACCTGGCTCCGTCCTGCCTCTCCTTGAAACCCCAGCACCTCCATCCCACCTCTTCCCAGCAGGCACCAGAAGCCTCTTACCCATGCTGAGCAGCTCTCACTCCCCGAGTTACCGCAGTGGCTGCTGCGGGAGTGCCCAGGGAGTTTTCGCAACGGGCCTGGCACGTAGATATTACTACTGTCCCCATTTTACAGATGGAGAGACTGAGGCCCTAAGAGGTTAAGTGATGTCCCCAGGGCCACTCAGCTAGTAAGTGGCCAAGGTCAGGGGGTTTCTAACCCCGTGTGCTCTGAACCTCTTTCTTTGTTCACGTTTTGTTCGGGCCCCTGACATCGGGGCCCTCTAGAGATGGGCGTGTCACGAACTCACTTGCTGCTGAACAGGACACTCATCGCTACCCTTTCTGCCACTTGGCTCTTGGGTCTTCCCTTCTCCAACTGACGTTCTGGAACTAGCGTTGGGGAGCCCTCCACACCCCCGCATCGCCCTACTGCAGGCTTCTGTGCAGGCTGCTCGGCTGTGTGTGCTGTCACTTGCCTCCTCCCGGGCCCGCTCACTAGTTCGGCAGGTGCAGCTCCTGCCTCTGGCCCCAGCAGCCTCTCCGAGCTGCGCCACGCAGGCAGGGTTCTGGGACAGCCGTTTGCACACAGGTCCCCACCAGGCCCCTAGCCCGTTTGTCGGTGCCTCCCGAGTGCAGGGCCTCTTCGAGATCAGTCTCATTTGTCCCCGGCCTAATGGGCACTCTGTCCTTCCTTCCCCAAGGGGGCCTGGACCCAGTCCTTCCTGTGGATGAGAAAACAGGCCAGGTATGGGAAGGAACATGGTGGTCAGGCCTGGGCTGTCCTGTGTGGGCATGTCGCGCGCCTATCCCTGACCTCTCCCTCTGTGAGGCCCTCGATGTCCGTACCCTGGTGCCCAGCATGCCTGGAGAGCACCTCTCTGGAGTCAGGTCACTGGGGGATTGTTCCTGGGGCTCTAGAAAACCCCAGTCTTGGATCCTGAAGCTCCCTGGCCAATGGCCCCAGGACCTGATTTTCAGTGTAGGGTGAGCTGACAGGGTCCCATTGGAGCCACAGTCTCTCTGTTCCCAGTAATGGCATCTTCTGCTGCTCTTCTAAGAGGTCTGGGGCTCTCTTACCAGACTGAGTTTCTTGGGGCAAGAGCCCTGCCCTCTCTGGTGTGTTTTTGCACCCCCACCACCTGGTGTAGGGCTGTGTTGTCATAGCATTCGGGGGCGTGTGGGGGACCAGAGGGCTGCCCCGAGCTGAGGGTCCCAGAGCCACACACAAAGTTTTATTCCCTGTGCTGTGTATGTGTGGTGGGGGAGCTCACTCAGCTGTCTAGGACAGGGACCCCAGAGTAGCAGGGCCTTGACCAAGCCTCCACTCATACCCTTTTCTGATCCTTTTCCAGCAAATTGTGGCCACCAATGTGCCCCCTGAAGATCAGGATGGCTCTGGGGATGACTCTGACAACTTCTCTGGCTCCGGTGCAGGTGAGCTGACATGAAGGCCTCCCCCAAGATGGCGGTCAGGCAGCCCCCATGGCTGGGTCTGGAGGGTGATGCTAGGAAAGAGAATGGGTCCATGCTGCAAGAAGACCTGTATGGGTTGGGGGAGTGAATGTTGGGGTTCCAGGAGGACCCAGGGGCTGTCCGCTGCAGAAAGACTTGGGCTCGTATTCTCCTAACTCCCTGGGCAAACTTTGGAAAGGTGGACTTCTCCGGGCCTCTATTTCTTCATCTGTAAAATGGGAATATATCTTGACGTCATAAGATTGTTGGGAGCTGTAAGATAACACAGAGCCTGGTGGGGTGTAGCTCTTCCATAAGTATTCCCTTATCTTCTCCTGTTTCCCCTTTCCCTGGGGGAGTGAAGTCCTTGAGTGGGAGGTGATCAGGGAAGCCTCCCAGAGGAGGTGCTCTTGAGCAGGATTTTGGAAGAGGGTCGAGACCATCTGTGGGGAAAGTGGCCGAGATAGGGGCCTGGGAGCTGGAAGGTAGGACACAGGCCCCTGTCCTTGGGGGCGCTGGGCCTTTCTGGGGGGAGGGCAGGTGAACAGGGAGGGGACCGGAGAGGTGTGTGTACAAGGGACGAGGCATTCGGGCTCCTGAGAATGCCCCCACCCAGGGAGCGGGCTTCAGCAGCTACTGGGGATGTTCCTTCCCAGACGGCCTTGCTGTGTCATGGCTCCCGAGACCGCACTCTCCCCAGGCACATGCAGCAGCAAAGGGCAGCTTTCCTCGTCGGTCTTCCAAAGCGGAGTTTCGCCTCCTCTAGCTGTCCCCTGGGGAAACAGCTTTGCACAAAAGGGTTTGCGATGCTGGCCTGGGAGCAGAGTGTAGGTCCTCGTCCAGGCCTTCCTCGCCGCATGAGCTTGGCCGGTCTAGATGTCCTAGGCCTTCCCCACTCCAACAAGCTCTGCTTCTGGGCCTCCAGGTGCTCTGCAAGATATCACCTTGTCACAGCAGACCCCATCCACCTGGAAGGACGTGGCGCTTCTGACGGCCGTGCCCACAGCTCCAGAGCCCACTGGCAGAGGCCACACCACCACCTCCACCTCCGACCTGCCCACGGGAGAGGCGCCCAGGGAGGGAGAGGCGGTGCTCGTGGCCGAGGTGGAGCCTGGCTTCACCGACCGGGAGAAGGAGGCCACCCGCCCACCCAGTGAGACCACGCCGCACCCAGCCACTCACCGGCCATCGACAGCGAGAGCCACCACGGCCCAGGGCCGGGCCACCTCCCATCCCCACAGGGACATGCAGCCTGAGCACCAGGAGCCCTCGGCTTCGGCGGGACCCAGCCAGCTGGACCCTCACACTCCCAGTGTGGAGGACAGAGGTCCTTCTGCCACCGAGAGGGCCACGGAGGATGGAGTCTCCACTCAGCTCCCAGTAGGGGAGGGCTCTGGGGAGCAGGTGAGGGCCCCCCGCTGCCATCGTCTGTGTTTCTTTCCACTCGGGGTCGCCGCCGCTGCCTGGGAAAGCACAGTGCGTGGCGCTGAGGGGCATGGCTCGGTCATCGGGCACACCCAACCCCGTGTCCTGTAAGCACGCCGCGTCCCCCACCGTGAACACAGGGTCACGAGGTCCCACCTTCCCCCTGCCTCCAGGGCCGAGCCCAGAGCAGGGCAGACTAAATAGGAGACCAGAGCAAAAGAGTCCTTCAAGGGTGCCTGGGTGGCTCAGTCGGTTGAGTGTCTGTGTTCTGCTCATCTTCTGCTCAGGTCATGATCCCAGGGTCCTGGGATCGAGTCCCTCATCGGGCTCCTTGCTCAGCGGGGAGTCTGCTTCTCCCTCTGCCTGCCGCTCCCCCTGCTTGTGCTCTCCCTCTGTCGAATAAATAAAATCTTGGGGAAAAAAAAAAAAAGTCTTTCAAGATCGCCTGCAAGAGGGCTTCCCAAACTTAAGCAAGCAAGTATAAAAGTTCTGCCCGGTCTAACTTTCTATCTTATAGTGGTGGTAATTTTACACTTTACACTAAAATGAATGTATTTCTTTTCTTTTAAAGGTTTTTATTTATTTGTCAGAGAGAGAGAGAGTTTGCGTATGCACATACAAGTGGGGGAGCAGGGGCAGAGAGAGGGAGAAGCAGACTCCCCGCGGAGCAGGGAGCCCCATGCGGGGCTCCATCCCAGGACCCTGAGATCATGACCTGAGCCGAAGGCAGACGCTTAACGACTGAGCCACCCAGGTGTCCCCCTATCTGTTTTCATATAAATACATGTGTCTTGTATCACTTGATGTGATATCTCTGCCACAGTCCAGGGTCTGGTGTGACAGGATGAGAGGTGCCTGGCTTTGGGGGTCCAGGAGGTCTGCGTTAGGTGTGTCTGAGCTGGTGGCGGTGGTGACCAGGGAGGCCTGAGCTGCTTCTGGGTTTGGAAATAAAACTGGATGCTGCTGCCCACCCCAGCCTGAGACCGTCCCTGCCCCCCCGTAGGACTTCACCTTCGACCTGTCTGGGGAGAACATGGCCGGGCCGGCGGTGGAGCCTGACCAGCGAAATCAGCCCCCAGTGGACCACGAGGCCTCACAGGGCCTCCTGGACAGGAAGGAAGTGCTGGGAGGTGAGTTTCTCTCGAGTGGGCGGGAGGGGGGCTGTATTTGTCCCTGGAGCGGGGCTGACCACGGCCGCCTTGGGGGCCCCGCCTGGTGTGGGGGGAGACTGCTGCTTAACCCCGGCCTCCCTGCCCCCCACAGGGGTCATCGCTGGAGGCCTCGTGGGGCTCATCTTCGCTGTGTGCCTGGTGGGTTTCATGCTGTACCGGATGAAGAAGAAGGACGAGGGCAGCTACTCCTTGGAGGAGCCAAAACAAGCCAACGGCGGAGCCTACCAGAAGCCCAGCAAGCAGGAGGAGTTCTACGCTTGACGGGGACCGCGCCCCTCCTCCCCCTGCCACTCGCTAGGCCCCCGCTTGTCTCTTCCATGAAGAACTGCAGGCCCTGCCGCCATGGCAGCCCCCCAGCGCCCTGCCCGCGGACCCCCGGGGCGCGCTGGGGGCTCTCGACGCTGCTTCTCTGACTTCTGCCTGGACACTTGGGCGCAGGGGCTTTCTCGCGCGTGACCCTTCCACCACAGCCAGCACCTGGCATCTCCTGACTCCGTTTCCCCAACCTGGAGCAGCCCCGCCCCAGGCCCAACTCTGGAGGGGAAGGGGACCCTGCCGCTTTGGCCCTGGATGGGCCCGCTGGCTGGGGGCTGGCACATCTGTCGCACTTGCTGGCGGAGACCCCCGATCTGGGGGCGTTTCCATCCCCGAGGGGCGGGGAGAGGAGTTCAGAGCTCCATCGGATTCACATTGTTGTGCGGGGGGGGGGGGGGGGTGGGGGTGGGTCTCCTTTAGATACAACTTGTTTTTGCACATGTTTCCTCTACTTTCTCTGTTCGTAGCCCAGTAGACTTTGTTACTCCTGAGGTAAGTAAGTTGATTTGGTTACCCCCGTCTTGCTTCCCCTAATCTACAGCGAGGAGACAGCATCAGGGTTCAGACTTGTTTTTTTTCGTTTTTAAACTAGGAGAACCAAATCTGGAAGCCAACATACAGGCCTAGTATGTGTGTTGTCTCTGCGTTTGTCACTCACGTGTGCAACAGGGTATGGAATGTCTGCCGGGTGGCCCGGGGGCTGGGCTGCCCATGGGCAGTCGCCGCTGGAGCAGCGGTGCCCGTGGCCGTGGCCGTGGCCAGGCTGCTGTAAAGCAGAGGAGCTATGGGAGAATGGAATCCTGGCACCTCTGGCCAGGGACCAAGGAGAGAGGACTGTGGGGCGGGAGACGGGCAGTGGGCCCAGAGAGAGTCTCCCGTAGACCGAGCCCTGCCTTGGGTGCCCCAGAAAATGCCTCTGGGGGACATTTTCTTCCAGAAGGTGACGTGAGGGGCTTTGGCACACACCACGCAGGACCAGGTTCACCTTCGATTCGCTCCGGTGGCCCTGGCCTGGGCTGGAATCAGGAATGTTCCAAAGAGTGATAGTCTTTTGCTTTTGGCAAAACTCTACTTAATCCAATGGGTTTTTCCCTGTACAGTAGATTTTCCAAATGTAATAAACTTTAATATAAAGTAGTCACGCAAACTCTTCTGCCCTTTGCTTCTTCTGTCTGTGCTGGTCGTATGGACGTGACCAGCCCTTTCTCTAAACACAGATGAAGTTGGGAAACTTGGCCAAAAACTCTGTGCCTTTATCTTTCCCAAGAGGAGGGATTCTGGGGTCAGAGTCCCTCTGGTTGGTTTGCTTTTCGTTTTTTTTTGTCTTTGCTAAAATTCTTCCGAAGGTCAGCAGGTTCAGCCAAGGTTATAGAAGGCCTGATAGAAATTGCTGTGTTGCCAAGCTTGAAGCACTGTCTCCTCATTGGCTGGAGAGGCTGTGGCGGCTGCAGCCCAGCCTCGGTGGACCCCCCTGGCCCCCCAGCGGCCCGGAGCCAAGGCCTGCCTCTCAGACACCTTGGACGGACCTCCCCTCACACCTTTGCTAGGACCCGAGGCCCCCGGCCCAGCCCTCCTGGGAGCCCCTGTGCTTGCCTATTTAATTTGACCTTTCCAGCCGCTGTGTTGGCTGTTCCAGGAGGGGGGCCGTCGTGACGCAGAGCGATGCACCGCCAAGCGAAGGGAAGCTGTGCTCTGTGTTCAATACTGGGACTTTCTGCCCGGAGTGTGTGACTGGATGTGACTGCGGGGGGAGGGTGTGGGGAGAAGGGTGGGGAAGGGGTCCGTGACTGCTCATCTCTGCTCATCCCTGGGATGGCGCCGAGCCTGTGGCTGGGCCCATTTGTGTAATTGTAATAAACGGCACTTGTCATTTTGGGCTGTGGTGGTGCTTGAGTCTCTTCTTGGCCTGGCCGTGCCCTCCCCTGTCCTCTTCTTGGAGGGAGCCTGGCTCCGGGCTGTGCTATTGGTTGGTGAAGAGCAGCAGGATTAGGGCCGGGCCCTGTGCTGTAAGGGTGGGCTGTGTCCCCCTCTGCCCTGGGTCTGGCCTTTGTCATCTCACCTCCTCCCAGGGCTCTCGGTCTGTCTCCCCGTCCTTCTTGCTCTCCTTCTAGATCATTCCCTACCTTGTGAGGGCTCCCTACCAACTCAAAGTTTGCTAGCTACTCTGTGCGCTCATCATTCTGCAACTCCTGAAAGTCCACCAGCAGCCGGTCTCAAGTGCCAAAAGCCTAAAAATGTCTACATATTAAGGAAAAACGACATTGAAAATTTTGGAGGTTGAAAACGTGTAATGCACTGTAGGAGGCCTAGTGTTCTAAGGGCGTCTGGCTGCCCTCCCCTTACTCAGAGTCCCGTCCAGGCTGCTGACGCCCACCCGGCCCCTCAGCCGCCCCTCCGTGGCAGGTCTCCCTGCCTGGGGCCCTTGGCAGCCGCCCCTCCGGCCCTGGGTTTGGAGGCTGAGACAAAGTCCTTAGCTCACTCATTTGTTCAACATCAAAAAGCCCTAATGCCTGTTTTCTGCCAGCCCCGGTCTGGACAGTGAAGGTTCGGCTGTAGAATAGGCAACTTCCTACTCTTGACTGAGCTCACTATGGGCCAGATGCTGCTGGACACCACCCCTGGATTATCTCCTCCGCTACCCACGTCTCCTAACCCGTCTCTGAGACCACGCTACTGTTGTCATGCCCACTTCGCAGACAAAAACTGGCCCAGGGAGGAAGCAGCTTCTCACAATTGCATGCCCGTGAGCAGGGGAGCTGGGCTTCGGAAGCAGGCAGCCTGGCCCCTGAGCCCACAGCTGGCTGAGCACCCACCGAGGCAACACTAGAACCCAGGAGGGCTGATGGCCCTTCCACGTGGGACCTGCAAGGTTCCGGGACCCAGTGTCCCGGGCCACCCGCTCCTGTCCTCTCCAAAGGGCAAAGCTGTGCCACTGCCCAGAGCTGCTCTTGCTCTCCCCGCTCTGAGCCACTGCCGGGGCTACCCCGACCCGAGGGCACCACCAGTACAGGATGGTACAGGGTGGTGCCATAAAGCCGGCTTCACAGGGAGCCTAAGAGGGAGAAAGCTGCGATGTGAAGGGGTTACACAGCGTCTCCAAGTTCCTCGGGCACCCCAGCCTCCAGGAATTTCTCTACCTCTTCCTTCTCAAGCCTCAGCTTGCTGCCCTGCTCCCCACGACCTTGACCTGCTTCTCCCCTCTTTTCTGCTTTCCCAAGACTCTCCCTCCCCACTCCTGGGGATGGAGCAACTGAGCGCTATTTCCTTTTCTCCTCACCTTCCCATCGCGCTCCTGTGCGCCTGGCCATGTGTCGCTTGGCCATGTGTCCTTGCGTTGTGTGGGGATGGGGCACTCGGGAATTTTCTACCAAGAGTGCTTTCGAGCTATTTTCTAAACTAATGAGCCATCTTCTCTTACATTGATGGTGTTGCCTTCTTCCTTTAAGCCGGTTTCTGCTTTAAATGACACTTTCTAGGGGCGCCTGGGTGGCTCAGTCGTTAAGCGTCTGCCTTCGGCTCAGGTCATGATCCCGGGGTCCTGGGATCGAGCCCCACATCGGGCTCCCTGCTCGGCGGGAAGCCTCCTTCTCCCTCTCCCACTCCCCCTGCTTGTGTTCCCTCTCTCGCTGTGTCTCTCTCTGTCAAATAAATAAATAAAATCTTTAAAAAAAAAATGGCACTTTCTGCCTTGTTTGCTCTCAGGTTTTTCTCTGGCTCACAGTCTCACCCTGTGCTTGCACTTCCAGAACAAAGATGCACAGTGTTGCTCTCAGGGGTGTCGCGGTCCAGGGGCTCGGTGTGGGCTGCTGGGGGGAGGTGGGCACCCAACCCAGCGTGGCGCCAGGGTCAGGGGAGGTGCCCGGAGGTGGCACTGGAACTGGGTCTTGAAGGACAGAGGCCTCTCAAACGGGGCCGGGGAGGGTCAGGGGGAGGCATTCCAGTGGAAGGCACGGCTTTGGCTAAAAGTAGGGACTCGGGAGACCTCGGGAGACTTGGTGCTGCCGTTGGATGAAATCAGGTGTGGGGAGAGGTGACGATGGGATGTGGCGAGAAGTCACATGCAACTTCTCTGAGGGTCTCTGAGGAGCAGCTCCGGGAATTGTAGAGGGATTTGGGGCCGAGGCTGGGGACAGTAGAGAGATGGGGAGGACGGGCTGGCTTTGAGAGCTGGTTCGGAGGGAGAACTGGCAGAACCTGTGGAAGCCTGTCCCCACTTCGCTGGGCGTCACCTTGCCCTCCTCCAGGCGCACTTCTCCAGTGGAGTCTGAGGTGGTCCTCCCGGCCAGCCCGTCACAGGGTGGGGGCAGGGTAACGGGCGGCAGAAGGGACAGGCTAGGCATTGTTGGTAGGTGGACCCCAAGCAGCATCTGGGGAAATGGGTCCGCAGGGGGCCCCCGTGCAGAGAGGAGTGCGGGGCCGTGCTCCCGCCTCCAAGGCACTGTGTCCTCCTCTCTCCCCATCAACCCTACCCCGTCCTGTCCCTCTCCAGCCTGGAGAGCAAGGCAGAGGAGCAAGGAGGGCGGGCCGCCTTGGAAGAGCGGGGCGCTGGTTCCTGGAGTTACGGGGGCAGGAGCTGGAGGAGAGGGTCCTGAGCCAAGGGACCCTCGAGGGGCCTGGGATCCTGCCAGCCCTGCCTGGCCGTGGGCACCACCCTTACTTGGCCTCCTGGCCTCCTCCCACTCCCCAACACCATTGCACCCTGTCACCCAGGGCCATCCTTGAGCCTTGCCAGCTCTACACCCACTCCGAATGTGGGTGTGAGGGCAAATGCACCCCCAAGTGGGTCCTCGGCCGTGCTATCACACACCTGCTTCACTTCCAGCCTGGGCTACAGCTCTAGGGAGAGCCCTGTGTCCTCCGTGCCCCTTAGCTTCGGGCACCGCTCACCATGTCACCGAGGGATTTGCTTCCACGGTGGCGTCCCGCTCCCGTGGGTGCCTCCTGAGGGCAGGCGCTTTCTTATGATCCAGCATGATGCATGCGCTCACTGCAAAGAGGGAGTCTTTGCCTTTGGGGCGCTCATTGTAGCCACCTGGTGCTGCTGTCTTGCTCTGAAAGTCAAGTTGTCTTTAGAAGCTTATTCACAGTGCAAGACACCACCACACCCACCACAAAGGCTGACATTAGAGATGGACGATAGTGGGGGGGGGCGTGGGGAGCCATGTGGTTGGAGAGCGAGCCGATGGGTCTGAGCCCTTTGGAGCAGTGTCTATTGAAGAGAAACATATGCCTTGCATATAATCCAAGTAGAATGAGCACGTGTGTGTGTGCTGGAAGCTTCATTCACCATAGCCCAAGCGTGGAAACAACCCCCAAACAGGACAACGGATGAATAAACTGATAGCATTCATACCGTGGAATGCTACTCAGCAGTCAAAAAGGACAAACCGGCTTCACACACAACATCACAGGCAACGTATAAAGCTCAAGAAACCAGACGCCAAAGAGCCCCTACTGCATGATTCCACTTACACAAAGCTCCGGAACAGGCAAAGCTAATCGATGTTAATAGAAGCCAGTGGTGCCTCTGCTGGGGGTATGGGGTCTGCAAGGCAGGGACATGAAAGGAACCTTCTCTGGAAGTTTCTCTGGCTTGATGTAGGTGGTGATTACAAGGGTGTCTGTGTATGTAAAGAAATCATCAAGCTATACGCTTCAGATGAGTGTACTCTGTGTATGTTATTCTGCAAGAAGAAAGTTAAAGCGGGTGGTGGGGGTTGGGGGGGAGCTTTGAAAAGGGCTTCTGAGATTCTAATTAGTTCCTTTAAACCCCACTGTAGCTTTTTCAGCAAAAAACGAGGGAGGCCCACATGGCCTACGTTTTCTTCAGGATCCCAGAGGATTCTAATTTATGGGCAGAGAGGCCCAGGGCAAAAGCCTTTCCCAGCCGTGAGCTGCACAGAGCAAGTGGGCTGCTTCCTGCGGAGGGTGACGGGCTGGTGGAGTGGCCGGACCGCAGCGGGCCCGGAGGGTGGGCACCGTGCCCCGAGGGCCCCCCTCCCCTGGCTGCAGCCAGACCCCGCTCCTCCTCTGGTTCCTGGAACCTGCCCGACCCGGCGGTGTTTCCAGCACTTAGGGCTGGGAGCTAAGCCGCTCCTCCACTCCAGGAAAATATTTGTTCAGGGCCTTGGCGCCCGCCGCAGAGGAAATAGAAGCCAGCGTGGAGCGAGCGGGCGGCGCGGCTGCGGGTTGCTCTGTCCGCCCCCCCCAGCCTGCGTCAGCGGGCCCGAGGCCCCGGGACCCCAGCCCGCAACCAGGCCTGCCGCGGGGATGAGCCCGCGCGCCAGCTGTGTTGTGTGTTCGTTCCCCTCGGGGGGTCATCCGCCAGTTCGGCCGGCAGCCGTTCCTGGAGCGTCCTGTGTGCCAGGCACAGTGCTGGGCCCTGGATGCCGGGCACGCGCGCCCTGGCCCTACCTTCCAGGCCCTTGTGAGGTAGTGCGGGGGGTGGGGGTGGGGGGTGCTGGCCGGCAGAGAGGCCCTCCGCGCATAATAGGAGCACTAGCTTGGCAGAGGTGAGGCCAGGGTGCTGGGGAGCCAGCCAGGCAGGGCGGGACTGCCGGCGGGGGGGAGGGTGGGCAGGCTCCCGGCGCCAGGCTGGAGGAGCAGGAAGGCGGAAGGAAGAGGCAGGCGGAGGAGGGGCCGAGTATTCCAGGTAGATGGAACAGCACTGCCAAAGGCCCGGAGGTAAGAGAGTGAGCAAGGGGCTCTGGCGTGGGGAAAGCGGATGGGGTTGGCTGTGGCGGGGACCCAGGAGTCAGGAGACTGGAGGGGAAGCTGCCGCTGGCGCCAAAGGACCTCCCAGGGCGAGCTCAGGAGCGTGGACTTTATCCCCAGGGCAGCGAAAGTTTTTGTTTGTTTTGCAACATTTAAACACATTGATTTTGATTCTTTTTGATATAGAAAAGTACAAAGAAGAAAACCAAATTGGCCTCACATCCCACCACCCAGATATTTCCCGATGACATTTTAAAAATTAAAATCCTCTGTGTCCATGATTAGAAATCCAAGCAGAACAGCAAAGTACACCATGAAAAGAGAAAGCCTCCTCCCCAAGTGTCTCCCTCGCCAAAGGCAATTTCATTTAACAGGTTTTTGGTGCGTGCTTCCAGAAGTTTTTCCATGCATACACTTGTGAGGATAAGCCTGTGCTTTCAAGAGTTGCAAGCGAAGGAATGGCTCTCACAGGGGGAGATCTGCAGCTCCTTTCCCTGAGCAGGGTCATCTCGGCCCTACTCCGTTCTTCTTAATGTCTGCGGAGCATTTGGTCCGGACAGAGCATTACTGGCTCGACTCTCCCCTCTTGGGGGGCATCTTGTTTGCAGGCTTTCGCTCTTGCAACCACTGCTGGAAGCCGCCTCTGCAGGCAGCTCGGGATGCAGATGTAGGGCGCTGTTCCGAGTACACACCACGGGCCCCTTCCTAGCCCTGGGTTCTGGGTGGAAGGGGGTGTCCCTCACGATGACCCTCCAAGAGTTTCACCACTTTGCCACAGCTGTCGCCCGTCCAGGCTGCGTGTGACAGACGCACAGACACCCCCTCACAGGTCACCATGCATACCGGCCACGAGTTCCATTTTCCTTTTCCACGGGGGTGGGGGATGCAGACGGTATCACACAGTTGTTTTGGTTTTCATTTATTTAACTGTAAATGAACTTAGGAATCTTTGTATGGGTTTTTGCTATTTGTATTTCTTTTTTCATAGGGCAACTGCTTCTTCATATGTTTTGGTCTGTTTGTCGAATGGGCCTTTTGTGTTTTCCTAATGGATTGGCGCGGGCTCCTGGTGTGCCCGTGATTTTGAAGGAGCAAAATATCCCTCTGGCTGCAGGGTGAGGGGAATGGGGGGCTGGTCAGCTGGGAGGCCGGTGCAGGGGTCCCTGTGAGAGGTACATGGCCTGGAACGAGCGGTGGTCTTGGGAAAAGGTGTGAAGACATTCAGAAAGGAAGACCAACAGGACGCGCCAGTGGATTGATTTTTTTTTTTTTTTTTTTTTTTTGGGCAACGGTCCGGGGCACTTTGGGGTCAGTGAAAAAAAAAAAAAACACAACATTGCCAATTGCCTTCCTCAAAAGTTGTGACATAGGATTCATATCGATAAACCACCACGTAGGCCTGAGCCCCCCCAGGACACTTGCCTGCTAGTTTGTGCCTCCCCCCTTCCCTGACTGTGTGGGGCGTGGGAGGGGTGGGGTGACAAGGAGGAGGGAGGTGTCAAAGATGGTTCGCAGGTTCCCACTTCAAATATTATGGTCCCATAAACCATGGAAACGTCTCAGAAATTCCAGTATTTCAGCACAGAGTTACCGACTGACCTTCATCAGTCAGCATGAGGCCGAAGCAATCCAGAGGCCCCTTAGAGGGAAATAGGGGTGCACTGGGCCTCGGCACGCATGTTGGGAGGTGTGGGAGGAGGTAGGAGCTGATGACACAAGCTGAGGAGGGGCAGGGGTGGGGGGTGTCCCCGAGTGAGCGCAGGCCTCTGGGTGCCACTCCCCTCTCTGGGCAGAACAGAGGGCCTGGCATACGGGAGACATGCTGGAAATATCCATTAAGTCAGATTTGTTGATATTCAAGTTTATGTTGAGGTCAAGATGAGTGGAAAAAGGGACAGAAAAGGAAATGTAATTTTCTGTTTTTTTTAAAAATTGAAATCTGTTTTACATACAGGGGAACCCAATCTTATTGTCCTACAATTAATTCTTCTGCAAATGCAAACAGCCATGTAACCGCCCTCACAAGTACAGCATAGAACAGTTTCAGCACCCTGAAAACTCCCCGGTGCCCCTCTGTCATCAAGACCCTCCCCGCCCAGCCCCTTAGCGACCACTGATCTGTTTTCTGTCCTGGGAATTTTGCCTTTTCCAGATGTCCTATAAATGGAATCATATAGCATGAAGCCTTTTGAGTCTGGCTCCTTTCATTTAGGAGGAGACTGCCTTTGAGGTCTGTCCAAGCTGTTGGTGTATCAGGAGCTTTGTTGCTTTTTATTGCTGAATCGTATTCCACGGTAGCGATGTGGTGACTTTACTCATAATCCCCCAAACTAGAACAACCCAAGTGCTCTTCAACTGTGAGGATTTCCTTATTTCTAGATTCACACATCAATACTGCCTTTGTCCAACTTCAGATCCTGATTTCAGATCCAGAAGGCATGATCCCTGTAGCCTGAGGGAGAGGTTACCCGTGAGAACCTGCCGAGATTCGCAGGCCCCTAGGGAGGAGAGAGACCCGGGCCAGAGGCTAGGACGGGACCCCTGCTCCAGGGGCTCTTGGGCTGACTGTCCCTCCTCCTTTGAGGCAGCCCATGCAGCACCTCTGGTGAATTAAAAAAGACTCCCCATTTGGGGCCTGGCTTAGTTAGCAGATTATACCTTTGTCCAGTAAGAACAAGGACCTTTTCCTCTAGGCCGTGAACCTCGAACCTGGAAAACAGGATATTGGCCCCTGCTGGCTCCTTGACCCAGGCAACGCTTGCGCAACCACAGGGACAGGCCAGATTGGGGCCTCTCACGCTCACAAGCTGCAAAATGCTAACTCTGCAGACCTGGGAGGCAAGCAAGCATGAGGCCCTGTGTGAGCCTCAGAGGAAGCCTGCGTGGCATCCCTGGGCTGCCTCAGAACTGCCCCCCCGCCCTGCTGTCCACCGGGCGATCTGGACCCCAGAGACCTTGGCAGGGGAGCATCTTCAATCCTGGATCTATAGAGCCCTTCCTAGGCCAGATGCCCTGAGCGGCCAGGACCCACACTGGCTGGCACACCTGCCCCCGCAGCCCCAGGTGTAAGGGCTTCTCAGGATGGGAGCTGTTAGTGCTCCTGTTAACCCCCAAAGTGAAGGTGGTGTGGGGAGGAGCAGATGTGGTCACCCCTTCACAGCTCATGGAGAAGGCAGAATAGCATGGTGGTTGCGACAAAGACTGGAACCAGATGCTCGGGCTCAGAATCCTGGTGGTTCCATCTACCAGTCGCGTGATCTCCCTCACAGGGCGTCCTGAGGACTCAGTAAGGTAGTAGGTGGACAGCATTTGGTCTGTTGCTGCCTTGTGGTAACAGACACTGTGGTTAAACCAGGGACAGCACCACGGGCTAGCAAGGCGTCGGGGGCCCCAGCGTGCACATCACCAGCTAGTGTTCTCTCCCTCCAAACCTAGTCTCCCCATCTCCTAGGATGTAGCCAGAGGTGAGATCACCCCTCACACCTTCCAGAATCCTGCCAGGGCAGGGTGACCAGACCTGCTGCTAACCAGGCCCAGGGGCTTTGATGATGCAGACCCTGGCGCTCACCCTCCTGGGACGGGGTCCCTGCAGCCTGAGGGTCAGGGGAAGAAGGTCTACACCAGGCCCCAGGGGCCCCCAGTGCAGAAGCAGCTGAGCCTCCAGGGTGGGTCCAGCCTGGCTACTCCTAAGCCACAACAGAACCTGAGGATGTGGGTTTGTTCCAGATCCGCTAGTGGCTGGCTGTCCATAGTCCACAGAAGGAGGAAGAATTTTATCAAACGCTTTTCCCTGTACGACAGGTTATCAAAGCTATATGAAATGTTTATATATTTTTCTCTTTTTAAATTAGGATGTTTTGCCACGCGTATGAGATGTGCTACCACTGGAACCTATTAGAGAAGTCCCATCTCCTGGTGTGACAGACAAGAAGCTGTCGGGCCTCGGAGTGCAGACGCAGAGCAGGGCTTCACTGTGTGCAAGGTGGGCTGGGCTGTCCCCGAGATGTGCGCTCCAGCTGTGGCTCAGTGCAGCCTGGCGGGGCCCTCCCCAGCTGCGCTCCCACCCGCGGAGCCAGGGGAGTCACAGCCATGAGCCCCTCACATTCTCATGATGTCCTGGGACTGGGGCTGGTGCTGGTGTTATTAGCATTCCCATTCTCCAGGTGAGGACGCAGGTCTGGAGAGAAGAGAGACATGCGCAAGGCCCCGGGGCTGGAACTTCAGGTGCCCCGTGCTCCCCTGCCCCCCATCCCAACTCAGTTATGTGGCCCAAGGTAGGGGCAGAAGAGAGGGTGGTGGGGGAGGAGGTGGGGAGCTGGCCTCTCTGCCCCCTCTCGGTCCAGGCCCCATGGTCAGCCCTTCTCGGACCTGTCTTTCCAGCCTTCTTCCTGGCCTGCACCCGCAGACACACCAGGTTTTTCCCAGGAGCCAGACGCCGGCCCTCCCACTGCAGAGGGCAGGCCCAGAGCCCGGGCCTGGTGCTCAGCCAGGGTCTGTGGGAACTAGCTGCGGGGCTGTGGAGAAGCCCTCACCACCTCGGGCCTCCATTTTCCTCATCTGAAAATCAGGAGCACAACTGCCTACCTTCTGGTTCAGATAAAACTTTGAAAGAGATTTTTAAAAAATTCCATCTCCTGATATATGCCGGGCAGCAGGATTTTGGATAGTTATTAAGAGCTATCATCTATGCTGTGCCTAGAATGTGCCAGGCCCCCCACACACCTGCCCTCTAATTTTAGGGACACTGGGTAGCATAGTGGTAGGAGAAGGAGCTTTGGAGTTATACCTCACTTGCTGTTTTCTCATCTGTGAAATGGGGCTAATAGGTCTGATCTCATAGGGCTCCGGGGGGGATTACATAGATAATGTGAGTAAAGTACGTTTTGCTGTGGACAAAGCGCTCCATAAACAGTGGATGTTACTCTTACGTTCACAAAAGCCCTGAAAGGCAGGCATAACTACCTCCATTTCACAGATGAGGAAATCAAGGCCCCACGCCGTTACTTTGTACAGCTGCTGAGTGGCCAAGCTGACGTGCAAACCCAGTCTTTTTCCCTCGGAAGCCCAGGGCCCTCCCTGCACCACCGCTGCTTCCTGTCTCTCCCATTCTGGTCACAAAGGACCACCTGGGCAGGACCTGGGGGTGGGGGGCTCTTCCAGGCCGGGGCTGCCCCAGCCACCCCTGAGGCTTTTCCGAGGCATGGGAAAGGGTGGCCTCCCCGAAATGCCTGGGTGCTGGTGCCAAAGTCAATAATGATAGCCCGCCCTACAGGAAACCATGGTCACCAGGATACAAACAACTGGGAGGGGCGGCAGGTCACTTCGGCCCCAGCACCCGCCAGCTCTGTGCCCCTCTGTGCCAGGGGGCAGGCTGGGGCTGGCACCTGGTGAATCTCAGACCCAGGAGCGGGGAGGATGCCCCTTCCCGCAGTATGGGCCAGGTCCCCTGTCCCTGTCCTGCAGCTCTCCTAGAAAGCTGGCCAAGAAGGTGGCACTGGGCTCTGCTGGGAAAGATCCAAGGGAGTGCCTTGAGTCCCCGGGTAGCTCCTCGCATGAAACCCTGGGCCCCAAGCTTGCTACTCCATGCATCTCACTCCCTCAGCTCAATCTTGAGGCCTCTTCTGGATCAGGGGCTGAGACCCAGAGACCCCAGAACATAGCACTGGCCTCTGCAGAGCTGTCAGTTTTGCGGCAAGGACAGACATGCATTACTAAATAATATAGATGTCCAAGGGCAGTGTTCTAGGATCACAGGGGACGGGCACTAATCGGGATTGAGGAGTTAGTGAAGACAGCCTAGAGGAGGAAACATGTGAATTGGGTATTACCAAAGGAGCTGGCCAGGCCACACAGGAGGTGGTGTTTCTGGCAAGTGCTGGGTGCACTCAGGGACCTGCAGGTGCCCCCCCCGCGTGCGGTATCTGCGTCGGGGGTGGGAAGGCAGTGAGAGATGGGGCTGGAGGGACAACGGGGGCCAGTAGAGGAGGACTTTGCATCCTAGGTCAAGGGGAAAGGGGTAGAGATGGCTGTGTGCTGAGGTTAACAACTCCTGGCCTGTGAGTGCTGATGGGGCACGAGTTCAGTGACCTCATGCTGTTACTCTGAAATCAGCTGGGGTGGGAACATTTACATCATGGCACCTGGTCAGTGCTACAAAACAGAGCCAGTTGTTAAAAAACAAAAACACCCACGCAAACACACACAAACACAAAGGGCAGCCTTTGGTGGATTTAATAGTAAGGGCATGGGATAATTAGCTTTGTTCCACAGAAGGATGCTCTGGCTATTGCAGTGTGAAGGACGGGTGGAAGGAATGGGCTTGGAGCCTGGAGCCAGGCCCTGGGTGACCTCCCAGCGAGGGCGAGAGGCTGCCCACAAAGGGCTAGGTGGTGGGAGAGGACAGGCCCCGCCGTGTCGGTGCAGCCTGGGGTGGGGGGCGTGGAGGATAGGGTAGCTCCTTGGGCTTTCTTCAGCCAGAGCCCGAGACTCCACAATAAAAGCCTTAATGGGAAACACCTGGGCTTTGCTGGCCGGGCTGAGAGCCGGGGACGGGAGGGTGAGGGATGGAGGGTGAGCATGGAGGACCTGGCTCCCCATCCCTTCTTTTGCTCGTGCTCCAGCTCTTGCAAGTGTTCAGCTGGACTCCCTGGGCCTGGGCTGGTGAGCATAGTGAGGTGGGGAAGGAGGCGCGGGAGGGGTCACGGGGCATGGGCCCCTAGGGATCACCTGAGCCAAAGCGCTGGTTGTGTGGGTGCTTATTCTAGGCTTCTAGGGAAGGTCCCATGTGTCAGAGCGACAAGCAGCCTAGGTCCTGGCTCTCCCCTGGCTTCCCCACAGAGGCTTGGGGGTGGGTGGGGGTGGACTTGACTGGAGAGAGTGCAGGGAGGAGAAGGCTGAGGCCCTCCCTATCTGTGCCCCCCAACCCCAGCCCTGGGATGCCTGGGGGAGGGAATACCTGAGACCCAAAACGGGAGACTTGGCTGATCCCAGAGACCACTGGGGCTTGGTCTTGCCTGGCCTGGCCTTCAGATCAGAACTGACCCGAGGGCTTCAGTGCCTGGAGATGTGGTTGTGGGAAGGGGGCTGGGCTCCAGGCCGTCCACCCATCCTTCCCTTGAGGGAGGTGCTCACAGGGCAGGACTTGCCTTGGGTGGGAGGGCACATCGAACCACGCATTTCTCTTTGGCTTCCCAAGATAGGTGAGCACTGGCCGGGCGGCAGCCATGGGGCTCGCGGGCCCTGTGCTGACTGGCTGAACCCTTGGTCTCCTGGCTGGGAGTGCTGGGGGTCAACAACCAGGTGTGTCAGAAATTGGGAAAAAGATGTTCTGGCTCCGAAAGGATGCCACTTTGTGAACTGAGTTCCCACCTGTTGTGTGCCTTCCAAACCTTCCTCCTTACCCAAATTCCCACCCAGGGATGGGTGAGCCCCAGCCCAGCCTCAGGGCATCAGGGGCATACAGAACATCTCCACACGCATTAGAAACAGCGCCCCCTCTGGACAGATCCAGCTCTGCGGGCAGAGGGCATGGTGAGGGGACATGCCTTGGTTTTGTCGTTAGAAAGGAAGACACTTCCTTCAAGGTGTGACCAGTGGGCACAGATGCACTGTCAGCCTCGGGGCGACCCTCCAACCCGGAGGAGAGGGCTTCCCTTGCACACACGCAACTCCGCCCTCTCTGCCCTTCCGCCATCCTCCGGCCACCCCTGGCCTCCCTAAGAAATGACCCTGGAAAGGCTGGGAGGGGGCTGCAGGGCGGAGGGGAGGGCCTTGAATGCAGAAATCCTCACACACTTCAAGGGCTGTGGGAGGTGTAGCCCACTGGAAACCCCACTCTAACCATCCACCCCCCACTGACGGTTCTGCCTCAGGCCGCCTTCCAGGAGGGGAAGGCCTGCGCTCCTTCTGGGCACCATGTGGGGAGGGAGGCCCCGGCATCTGGAGATGAAAGGCATAGGGCCGGCTGCGGCCCCAGCCGCCCCTCCAGGGTTTCCCTCTTGTGCCATGTGGTCCCATCCAGCCCCCACCCCACCCCAGACACATGGAGTCACCAGCATAGCCATAAACGCTCCTGGGCAGAGGAATTGGCCTTACCAGCTGGGCTGTGAGAGGCGGTGCCTTCATCCCAGCCCTTGAAAGCCAGAAGCCCCTCCACATCCTGGCCCTCTTTAGGACACTGACCCTTCAGGGTGCATCCTCTGGGGAAGAGGGGCGAGGAGCCCAGAGCTGCAGACCAGCAGGCTCAGGGACACGCTCTAGATCTTGGGGACATTCCTGCCCTCCCGGGATTCAGGTCTCCTCATCTGTGAAACAGGCTCAGAGAGCTGGGTCGCGGACAAGTGACAGGCGGCGCTAGGGTGGAACCCACGGCCACGGCTGCAGGCTTCCTTGAAGCCAGAGGGGCAGGCGGTGCTGCCTGGGACACGGCCCTCGTGGATCCTTTAGGATGTGGCTGCCCCTCAGCGCTTCTCCACATATATGAATTTCTGGAAATCACAACACGGAGGATTCTTAGGGCTCTCAAGGCCATACCCTTGCAACGGAGGTTCAGAGAAGGGGATTGACTACTCAGAGGGGGAGCCAAGAGTTCCTGGGTCCCCTTGCTCCCAGCACAGTTTCTTTCCGCTGTTCGGGTGGTTGTCTAGGACCCCGTCTGGTTAGGCTGCATGCACGTGGCACCTGTGTCGTGACTGGGGCCTCCTTCCCGCCGGAGGGGACGGAGGGGACGGTCTCTCTGGAGAAGCGGAAGCAGATGCGCCTTCCCCCATGACTGTAGCTGTCACATGAGGCCACCCTTTCCCTTCGTCCCCAGTTACTGACTCACAGAATAGCAGTTAGTTCCTCGAAGAGAAAGGAGCCGTGGCCAGGGACCGGTGGGAAGTGGTTGAGAGTTCCCTGGGCAGATCATCTGCTAAGACCAGGCCCCAAGTTCGTGCAGCCGGGCTCCGGCCTGCAAAGCCTGGGGCAGGGCTGCACCCACAGGCAGCAATTCCTGAGGCCAGCAGGCGTGGGGACTGCGGAGGGGGAGGGGGCAGAGGGGCTGCAGCTGAGGATTCGGTCCATCACCGAGTTCCCCCTGAGCACCTACAGGATGCCCGGCCCTCGGCTCCCCAGTGGAATAGACCATTAGGGACCCCACGGTCCTGCTGGGGAGACACCCATCAGACTCAAGCACTTGGCACCATGAGTTGACTCCAGGCCCTGTAGGAGCAAGGGAAGGAGGGAGACGCCTGCTGAGGGCTGTGGGTGTCGGGGGGTAGGGGGCAGGGGAGGCTCTCAAGGCTGGTCTAGAAGGATGGGTAGGATTTCTGATTGGGAGAGGTCTAAAGATAAGAAAAGACAAGGAACTAAGAAACCTAGTCTGGCAGGGGAAGTGAGTTGGTGGGGGGCTCCAGGCTTTCTGGGCATCGCCGAAGTGGGTGCTGGTTCGCCAAGAGCAGTTTCCCTGTAGCAGGTGCCGCAGTGACCAAAGCAGGCCACCCCATGGGCATGCTGGTGCAGGGGACTGAGCTCTAGTGCGTCAGGGGCCAGGAGTGGCCCCTGGTTCCCAGGACTCCCTCCTTGTTTGGGGAGGACGTCCTGTGAGGGTTCAGGAAGAAGGTTCAGGAAGAAGCGGTCAGCTCTGTGGGTGCCCCCAGGCGGGGAGCTCAGACTCCACAGTTAGTGAGGGTGTCCTCCCCCCCCCCCAGCACCACCTCCTGTGCGGGGGCAGCTTCCCTGTGGCCTTCTGGATGCTCCCTTTGTCCTGTCCAGGAAAGCCGTCCCTCTTACCTGCTGCCTGTCCCCACAGTGCCACCTGTACCACGGGCGGCCACCTGGAAGAAGGACCCGCGGGAGCTGGGGCCACACGCCAGTGGAGCCAGCCTCCTAGGGAACAAGAGCCCAGGATGGACCCTGTGGCTTCTCCTCCTCCCACATACTCTCCTGTCCTCTGCTTCCCCTCATTACTTTCTCAGCAGCTGCTCACTGATTCTAAAACTGCCCGCACTCACGGGCGGGCTTCCAGGAGGAGGTGTCACTCGGCCGGATCCTGGAGTGCTAGGAGGACCCTTGTGTAATGCTAGAAACTTCCAGCAGTTTCTGGGAGCCTTCCAGGGCAGGGCTGAGGCGGAGTGGAAGCAGCTCTGCTCTTCATCACCCACCTTTACACTGACCCACAGATTCTCCTCAAGCACAGTGGGAACGGGGTGCGGGTTTGAGGAGTTCGCAGTCTGTGGGACAAAGAATTGTGTCTGCCTGGTGGGATCTGCAGGTCCGGGGCAGCTGCCTGGGGACACGGCAGGAGGACTTAGAAGCCAGAGGGAGGGAGAGACAGGAATGGGCACAGAGAGAGAAGAGGGTGAGGCCATCTCTCCTCGCCGCCTCCACCATCCCGAACGCAGGAGCATCCCTGGCGCTCACACCAGTGTCTCGGGGTGCCTTTGCCAGATGCCCTCTTTTCAGCTTCTTGCTGGAGCTCCTGGTGATGTCAGTTCGGGCCATGTCCCTGCGCTGTGCTGTCGTGGGCGGTGTGCGGAGAGCTGGTGCTGTAGCCAGGTAGCCAGGGCAGACCGGGGGGACAGCTAGACGCTACCTACTCATGACCGTTACGATACCCTGCCCCTCCCCCACCAGGCCACCGAGACTGATGACTTCCTGAAAAGGGGTTCAGTGGGGGATTTGTGACATGGAACATTTGATGTAACCTGAGAACTTCCTGTTCAAATGACCCCCGGGGCTCCTGACCTCTGGAAGTGTCCCGTGCGTGCAGTTGGAATGAGCCCCCGGGGGTCACAGTTTCCTAAGAGCTGTCTGCAGGCCGCGCCGACCCTGGGCACCAGAATCCAGGCTCATCTGACTTTTTGCCACAGAGGCTGCTTGGTGACCTTGAGGCTCAGGAGATCAACAGGGGAATCCCAACAGGAAGCAGATCTTCCCATCAGGAAGGTGTTTCCCACACCCCTCCCCTCTTCCTCGGGGCACTTAGGAAAATGGATCCCAAACAGAGCCTTGGGAGCCGGTACCAAACCCCCAGGCCCTCAAGGCTCCCAAGCGTGAAGGTGCCCTGGGCTGCTCCACAGGGCTCGTCAGATTTCCTGATTTCCAGTGGGTTTCCCGAGAATGCCTGATCAAGCCCACACTCTGTAGGGACCCCTATGTCACCCTTCCTTACGTGAACTGGACCGTGAGGGATGTTTACCCTCTTCACACCAAGGAGTCTTTGAGAAGCCTTAATCAGGGTGGCTGATTCTCATCAGAAACGTCCTTGTTCAACACCATCTTGTGTGAGCTGGGATGTCCATGCTTTTGTTAAGAAAAAGTCTCTAGCAACTGATTTCTATGGAGACTTGCATCCCGCCAATTCTGCGATACTCGGCCTATTCTGCGATGGGATGTGGAGCCCCTAGTTGTAATCTGAGCCCAGGGGCTGCAGTCTGTGGGGCACACCTCGGTGTTCCTGGGGAATTTTGTGGTGGGAAACCTGCTTCTTGCATGAAGTCTGAGCCAAAAATGCTTTGGCCGAAACAAAGATGAACGAACTTGTATAACGTCTTTTCATTCCATCCTCCACCCTGACCCCCGCAACTGAACTGCAGGGTAATTACTTCATGCCCACTAAGTTGTAGGTTCGGTAGCTGAGCACCTGATGGATCTTCTGGAAAGCTCAAGTCCTCCGCAGTCTCTAGCATGTCACAGAAGAATGATCCAGAAAGCAGTGCTCAGCCAACGAACACCCTATGGTCTACACGGACCAGGCAGGAGTGATTGCTGGGTGTCTGCCCTAAGGAGAGGTCCCAGGCCTGATGGCAGAGCCAGGAAGGCTCTCTGGGAAAAAGGCCTTCCTGCGTGTTTCAAGGTTTCAGTATCACCTGGTGAGTCAGAGCAAGGGGCTGTTCCATGGGCCCTGTCTCAGCCTCCTAAGGCTGAGGTCCACATAGCTGTTCCTGTTAGCTCCATGACCATCGACTTGACCAACCAGTTGGTCAGACCTGGGTTGCCTAAGGCATTAGCTGTCTGCCCGCTGGGCTGCCTGTGGAGCAATGTGTCTGAATCAGGCCTCAACTAGATACTAATGAATACCAGATCTGGGGCTTAGGTGGTGGGGGTGGGGGGCTTGAAGGCAGGCCAGTCTCTCAGGAGAAGGAGATGTGGTAATTCGTCGTGGGCACATGGAGAGAGGTGTTGGGCAAACTGCTGAGCTCTCAAAGGCAGTGAATCTGAGGTAAGACTCTTAACTGCCCAGTGCTCTGTGGGTGAGAGAGAGCAGAGAAGCCTAAATGCCCATCCCAGCAGAAGGTCAGGCATGACTGTGGTCAGAATGATGAAGAGGCAAAGCCAGAGTATGTTTGATTTCCTGAGAGAAGGAAAACTGAGCAGTGACTCAGCTGAGAAATATTCAATCAAGTGTTTGTTTGGGGAAGGACAATGTAATCAGAAGGCAGTGCAGTTACAAAGGAGATGGAGCCCTGGAGAGGTCTGAAGGCGGTACCCCTCCCCTTGCCCCCCACATGTGCCAATACCAGGACCCCCTCTGGAGGAAAGCCTGGATCTAACTTCCTGCCTCCTACAAGCCACAAGGATGGGTGGTTAAAAGGAAGATTTAAAACCAAATATATCTCAAATTGAGGTGCCTCATCGTGTTCAACATCCTTGGCTGATGGGCAGAAGGATCCCCTGTCAATATCACTGGCTGGTGGCTCCGGCTTTAATTCACCCATGGCCCCTGGGGGATGCAGGCCCCCTGGGCCTCTCCTGAGGGCCCCAGCATGCCCTGTCACTCCTCCCTGCTAAGTTCATGGATCTGAGAGCCTTCTCCCTGCATCTAAAGGGCTGGCAACCATTTATGCATTGACCCCTCTCCAAGGCTCCCAGGCTCTTCCCAACAGGGTGGCTCGCCTGGGACAATGGAGTGGGTGGTGGTTAACGGTTGGGCAGAAAATCAGAACTGCAGGAGGGCTGGGGTACACCTGTGCATCCAGCCACCTGGGTGTCCTGTGGGTACTACTGCAAACTCATCGTTTCCATTCCGAATGCCTGCCTCTGCCCCTGGGTACCTCCTGGGGGTCCTGAGCATCTCCATCTTCCCAGTTCCAGCTCTTCCTTGCCCTCACAGTCCCATTGTTTCACCTTCCTTCATCAAAATGACGATGGTCTCCTAACTGCTATCTCTCTCCTGTCTCACTCTCTTTGAGTCAATCAGCCAGGTTGCACTCACATTCAGATAAACAGAAGAATTTGCAAACACGTGAGCAAGGGGTAGAAAAACATTGAGAACTAGTGAGGTCTGCCAGGCCTAGTACTTTGGCTTTCCCTCATGGGCTCAGCCAGCTTGCAGACACCTTGCGGGGAGTTAATGCTGAGAACCTTAGTCTCTTTCTCACCCCCCCACTCCCTGCTGGGGCTCCCTGTTGGCTGAGTCTGGTGGGGGGTGAGGGGGGATGGAGGAGTCAGCTGACGCTGTCCACAAAGGTTGGGCTTCCCCAGCCCAGGGCAGCAGGTGGAGGGGGATCTGGAGGGCGAAATGGAAGGTATTCACACCTAGGCTGACCCATTCTTCACATGGCCACCAGGGAGATGTTTCCGAAAGCTGTATCTGAATTAAGTTCCCGCCTAAAATCTTGAGAATAACCAAAACAATGGTATGAATTAATAAGGGCCACTCACCCACACCCCACCCCAGCTGGTCCCATTCATAGGACTTTCAAGGTCAATGGCATGTTCCATCTTACAGCTGAAGCGACTGAATCTCAGAGAAGCAAACACCGGGTTCTCACAGTCAGGGCCTGGTGACATCGGAACCGGAGGCTGGGGCTGACCCTGCTGTGACAACACCTCCTCTCAGGGCTCGAGGCACCCCAGGGGTGGTTCCGGATCCCCCCAGTCTTGGCCCATTCCTCATTCCTGAGGCTCCAGGGCTCTAGCCAATCTGCGTAACTAGTTCTCTGAAGCTTCCATTTGCTCTCAGCTCTGTGAGCCTTTAGGGCAGAGGTTGGCAAACTGTGGCCCATGGCTCCCCACCTGCCTGTTTTTGTACAGCCTGTGAGCTAAAAACACTTTTTACCTTTTAAAGGAGCGAAACATTTAAAAGAATCCTATTTTGCGACATGTGAAAATCGTGTGACATTTCCATGTCCATAAATAAAGTTTTATTGGCACACAGCCATGCCCATTTGTTCACATCCCGTCTGTGGCTGCTTTGGAGCTCCCATGGCAGAACGGAGTCGTTGTGACAGAAAAAGTATGGCCTACAAAGCCTCAAATATTTACCATCTGGCCTTTACAAGAGACGGTTGCCAACTCTTGCTTCGGGGTGTTGCTTTTTGACATGCTACTCAGTCTTTATCGTGTCTGTGTGTGTTTCAGTTTTACCTGTAACACGAAAATATGTGCTCATTCTGGGAGACTCCGAGCAGACAGGGGGATGGGGGTCCATGGGCCCCTGTCCCCGTCTCCTCCCTGGGGTTGCTGGTACTATTTCTTCCATCCCGATCGCCCCATGCCGCTTCTCTGACAGACTCCCATTCACACCTCAGGCCCAGCTCTGCCGCCGTCCGGTTCAGGCACCACCCGGCCACCCCTTTCTCTCCTCTGCTGCTTCCGAGGAGGCCTACCGTGGCGGCTAAGAGCACAGCTGCCCAGGTTCGAATCCTGGCCCTGCGACTTACCTGCTTGGGCAAGTTGCTCAATTTCTTTGCTTTTCCCTCATGAGCTACAGTGGGGGGCATACCCTGCTGTGAAGCTCGTGGGATAAAAACCAGGAACTACAGGGGACCCGCCTAGAACAGGGCCCGGTATCCAGAAGGTGCTGTGTAGAAGGTAGAGCAGCTGGGACAGGCCTCCTTCATGGAAATTCTGACCTGTCTCCCCCACAAGGTCACGTGCTCCCGAGGCGCAGTGAGCACGTTCTGTTCTCTTCACGTCAGGAGTGGGTGTCGAGTAAAGGAAAGGATTTACTGTAAGAAGGTCGGCAGGAGGGGTGCGGGCAGGGGTCTCACGTGGCCCTGAGAGGATGAGATCCAGGTTCGGGCGTGGGATGGCACTATGAGAGAATAAACAGGATGGCTCAAAACTTGAGCTCCCTGAGGCTGGGCAGGTGACTCTGGGACAAAAGTAGTCAGGAGGAGCCCACCCTTTGTTTATTGGTGAAAAGTTTTTGGAAAGCCTCAGGTCACGGTGTCCCCAGATTGTGAGGAGAGGCCAGGCAGCCCAGCCAGGCCCAAGCCTTCCTTAGTGCCCCCACCACTGGGGACTGTAGGGAGGTGGGGGGTACCCACAGGTCAGCTAAGACACCTCATTGGCCCAGCAGACCTGGCCTTCCTGGAATATTGAGGAAGGGGAGAGGATCAGCCCTGTCTGTGGCACCCCCTCTGAGCTTCAGAGAAATTATCTTTCCCTCCCTCACCCCATCTCCCACCCACACAGCTCAGCCCTCCCTGGACTTCTGAAACGGTGGAGCCAGACCTGCAATGGACGCAGCCTTTATGCAGGACCGAGGACATGCCTAGTCCATTCAGCTAAGGAAGAGGCGCAGAGCCTCCGGTGAGGCTGGGCACGGGGGTGTGGGCCCAGCAGCACGTCTGGAGACGGCTTTGGCCCAGTCTAAACGGACTTCACTACCACCACCGCTCCAGGAACCGGGGTGCTCCTGGGGAAGGGGCCCTGGGAGTGACGCGTGGGCGGGTGCACCAGACCTGGAACCTGCGTGTGCCTATGCTTCCTGGTGTAGCCAGGACAGGGCAGGAGGTGCTGAGGGGCTATGTGTGGCTCCGTTAGCCAGAGGCTCTGAGTGGGCGTGGGGGAACCCTCAGGGTGAGCTCCTACCTCCTCCAGTCCCATCTGGGTATGCTGATCTGTGGCTGGAAGACAGGGGACAGGCCCAGGTGATACGGTTTGAAAAACATCTCCAGCAAGGCTGATCCCACCAAGCCCTGGGGCCGGAGTCTGCTCCTGGAACACACGGGAGCCCCCAGAAGCGGCCCCACAAGCTGGGGACCAGGGGCGCAGAATATGGTGGTGACCACCGGCAGCCAGGCTGTCCCTTGTCCTTCCTGGGGCCGTCTCCCCAGCTTCTTGGATCCTGCCTGGCCCTGCCCCCTGGGTCGCCCCTGAGCCCGGCAGGCGGGTGCGGCGGCCGTTGTGCAAGGGGTGAGCTCACCCACGGAGCCCGTCCCGGCTTGCGCTGGCCTGCCCATTGCAGTTACTCATTGTTCAAAGGCCCTGGCAGGCAAACAGGCTGCAGAGGAAGACGTGATGGGCAGGGCCACCCCCGCCAGGTCTCAGCAAAGCTCCTCCCGCAGGCCTGGGCTGGAGCCATTCCCCAGGACCCCACAGTGAGCATCCAAAGGTGGGCCTGAGACCACCTCCCCTAATTCTCCACTAGGAACTCAGCAATCATGTCCGATCGCAGCAAAGGACGTCCCTTTGTCGATCTCCTTTTTGAGTCCGAGTGGCCTTGGAGCAGTGTGGTCGCTGAGCTAAGAGGGCAGGTACCAACACCGAATGCCTTGGTTCGAACCACAGCGATGCCACTCACCAGCTCTGTGACTAGGCCAAGCATCATCAGCTCTTTGGGCCCGTTTCCTGGGCTCTGAAAAGATGGTGTTGTTGTTGATGATGATGCTTTCCTCAAAGGACAGTAGTGAGGATTAGGATCTACATAAAGCGCTTACTACGCCAGTAACGCAGAAAGCCCAGTGCCCAAACCGAGACTAAAACACTCATCACTGGGCACGGCTAATGCCCAAGAGGAGGCCAAGAGGCCACCAGGCGCTGGGCTGGGCTATTTGTGCACGTTGTGTAATCGTCCCTCACGCGGGCCCTTGTGAGTTACGTACAACTGTCCCCACTTCCCAGACGAGGACAGCCACGCTTAGGGGAGTGAAGCGACTGCCCAAGGTCACTCGGTATAAGTGACAGAGCCGGGATGCAAGCCCCGGTCTGTCTGCCCCCAGATCCTGAGTTCTCTCCTCTACCCGCACTGCCAGGTTTGCAGATCAAAGATGCGAATCCAAACTTGCCAGGCAATTAACTTCTGCCCACACTCATTGACATCCTCTGCGCGTGGGGGCGGGGGTGGGGACGGGGCGAGGGGATTCGGGACTGAGCTCTGCTGTGGGAAAGACAGAGATCAACAACAACCAGCCCCGGCCCTGTCCCCGTGCTCAGAGAACCCCAGATGCATGAGGCCAGAGCAAGCACCATGCACCTGCCCTGTAGAATCCCAGTGCTACTGTGGGCTGGGATCTGGCGGAACTCGGACCTTTTCCACTCGGCTGGTGGGAAGAGGGCCTGGAAGCAGCACACTGGTTTGGGGTTTGTTTTGTTTTGTTTTGTTACAGTATATGTTTATTTGTCATGGTTTGGGGAAGGGGACTATGGGGATGATGGGAGGCCTAGAACCCCTTCTCCTCCCACCGGAAGCTTCCCCATGGCGCAACTCTTGGCCATAATGGCCTTGTGCCAGAGATCCCTGATAAATAGAAGAACACACGCCTCCAGGGGTGTCTCGGCCTCCTGCAGAGACTCTTCTGTCTGTTTCAGAGGTGCCCCTCGAGGGTGCTTGTCTTTGGGCCAGTGGGAGCATTTGGGAGGCCCCATGGGAGCCGGCAACCCGTGGGATTAGCACCTAGGAAAACTCCGTGTCAGACATGTAATCTGAGACCTTGGGAAAGAAAGGGCCATGAGGCCAACTAATGCAGCTCGGGGACCTCTTGGGGTGCGTGTGTGTGTGTGTGTGTGTGCGTGCATGTGTATGTGTGTGTGTGTGCACACGTGTGTTGGGGACTGGCTAGGGCAGCAGTGCTTCTCCTCAGAATGGTGACGTTAGCAGAGTTCATCTCGTGACAGCTCTAGAAGGTTCTCTCTACATCCTCCCACCTCCCTTGATGCTGGCATTCTTCCCCCGCGATGCCCACCCCTTTTCCCACTCGAACACTCAGTGCTCTGCGCCTTCTCCACCTCTCTCCAGACAAATAGGCTTTCAGAATATGCTCTGATAAGCGCACTTTCCCTGAGCTGTTGAGGGCTGAAAAAAAGGTTTCCTGAGTGGCCCTCCCAGCCGCTCTCACTGACGGTCCCCCTGCCCCCTAGATGCATGGCCACCACTTATGACCAGGCAGCTCAGCCGGGGGCAGAAAGTGTGGTGCTGAGTAGCTAGGCCCCCTGGCTTTCTAGGGCACGGAGGCAGCCTGTTCCTGCCTCCGTGTCCTAGAAGAAAGGACTGGAAATTGATGAAAGGAAGCCGAAAGCCAATCTTGGCCACCATGACGAATTCTAGCCGCAGAGGCTAGACTCAGGCCCCAGAGGTGTCCTGGGTGTTTACTGTCTTGCCTTGGAGGCCCTGGGCACAAAAAGACCATTCCTGGCCGTGGTTGAGGCCACAGATGTGGGTGTTGGGAGACATGGGTGAGACCCCGGTGGACGGGAAGAAGTGTGAGACATAGTACTAGTGCCAGGGAGGTAAGGGATATTAGAAAGATATTAGAAAGATGCAGAAGGAAGGAAAAGGTCCAGTCTCCTCTGCCATCTAACCCCTTCACACACCACCAGCATTATCCTACTGATCTCAGTCAACGTGGCCATTCCCTGATTCTCAGGCTCTTAAGTAAACGTTGGTGTCCCCGAGGACTAGGTGGGGGTTCTGAGTCTTCAGGTGATGGGATGTTATAATGAAAGCAAATTTCAGACCAGATTCTGCCACAGTGACCTATTTTTAATAGCTAGGAGGTACAAAAACCATCATTGACCCTCTCCACTAAGACTGGGGGCCTCCCCCCTTCTTTGTCCTTAGGTAGGCCGGCAAGCACGTGCACGAAAAGTTCAGTGCCCCAAAGATAAGCCTATGTGCTGGCAGCGGGACCAGCCCACCTTCCAGTTGGATCAGGAGACAGAAACTTCTATTGGAGTTGGGGGGCGGTTGGGGCTCAGAGAGAGACCCAGAACCAAACGGGAGCAGACCCAGAGCACTGGTCCATGGGGCTTGCTCAATGAAGGCATGGGTGTCTGTACCATTGTCTAGCCAAACACAGTTTTTGAATATCACTTACTTCACCAATGAGAAATTATCTAGAATATCTTTCATGCTAACTAATGACTTTTGGGGAGCGGATTTAGGTAATTGTGTTTGAAGCTCTTGCTAGCCACTCCCATAGTGTGAATTCCTTTAAGTGTGAACTGATCATCCCTAGAGCATAAATTACAGTGAACTCCTCCACAAACATACCATCCCTCCTGTTCATGGATTGGTGCTTTAAAGTAAATTACAGACAACAGCACTAGCTGTTGTTGTCAGAACCACTGACACTTCGGGCTGAATAATGCTTTGTTGTGGGGGCCGTGCTGTGCATGGTAACACTCAGCAGCTTCCTTGGCCGGTACCCACGAGATGCAGCAGCATGCACCCCCACCCCACGTCGTGACAACTCAAGATGCCTCTAGATGTTGCCAACTGTTCCTTGAGGGCAAAATCCCTCCTGGCAATTGAACTAGAGTGACCATATTTATTGTCCAGTGGGATGCTTTCTTTTTAAACTTTTTTTTTTTTAAAGAATTTTATTTGTTTGAGAGAGAGAGAGAGAGAGAGAGAAAGAGCATGGGGGGGTGTATGGGGGTAGGGGCAGAGGGAGAGGGAGAAGCAGACTCCCCGCTGAGCAGGAAGCCCAGAGACTCAAGGAGTTGAGTCGGGGCTCAAAACCAGGACCCTGGGATCAGGACCTGAGCTGAAGGCAGATGCTTAACCGACTGAGCCACCCAGGCGTCCCTCTTTTTAAACTTTTTATAACAGACAATCTCAAACAAATACTGAAATAGAGAGAGTGGCTTGATGAACCCCCGTGTATCCACACCAGACCTTTGATGTGGACAATTATTAACTCAGCCAATCTCGTGTCATCTCTACTCCTGCCTACTCCCTGCTGCCATCCCACCCCTCAGATTATGTGGAAGCAAATCTCAGACAATCATCTATAAATATTGAAATGCATATCTTTAAAAGATAAGAGCTCTCTCTCTTTTTTTTAACATAACTGCAAAGCTCCTATCTTAAAAAATTAAAAATAATTCCATAATATCATAAAATATCCAGTAAACAAAACCAGGGTACTTTTGAGAGTTTAACAGGGAGTTAATGGGGATAACAGGCATAAATCGGGACTGTCCCGGAAAACCAGGACGGAGCCAGGCACACTGGAACATTCGGTTTCCCTAAATAGAACACTTCCAATGCACATGTCTAAAAAGTCACTCTCTGGGGTGCTTGGGTGGCTCAGTCATTAATCGTCTGCCTTCAGCTCAGGTCATGATCCCAGGGTCCTGGGATCGAGCCCCACATCGGGCTCCCTGCTCTGCGGGAAGCCTGCTTCTCCCTCTCCCCTCCCCCTGCTTGTGCTCTCTTTCTCCCTATGTGTGTGTCAAATAAATAAATAAAATCTTAAAAAAAAAAAAGTCACTCTCTTATTCAAAAACCTCCAAAGTCTCCCCGGCGCTGAAGCACAAAGTCCAAGACCCCCGTGATATGGTCCCAACGTGCTCTGCCTTATCCTCCCATAGCTTGTCTGCGGCGGCTGCCGAGGTTCTAGCTGCTGACCGAACCTCCTGCGAAGGCCAAGCCCTGCTCCCCGCTGCCCAAAGGCCTTGCTGGCACACGGGACAGGGGGCTGTGCGTGCGGGCAGCCACCAGGACTGACTGGGGTGTGGTTTCTTTGCGCACCTAAGTTCTAGCTGTCCCTTCCAGGCATTTGAATTTGAATGTGGGCAGAAGTAGGACGTTTGATGTTTTCTGTAAAAAAGTGCTGGGCTAGAGGTGCCTGAATTGCTTTTTTTGTCTCTTTTTTTCCTTTCTTTTTAAAAACATACATATGCAGGGGCTGCTTTGCTCTCGTGGGGCTAAAAGGACTCCCTCCTGTATGCCAGGGCTCCTGTCCGTGCCCAGCCAGGCCCAGTGAAGGGGCTGTGGCCCTGCCGGGCGTGCAGAGAGAGCTGCTGAGACAGGTGGTGCCGTCCCTGCAATGCAGATGGACAGACAGACATGCAGAGTTCACTTTGTTTGACCAGAGTCAGCCCTGCTGCTTTCTGGGAGGGGCTCCCAGTGACGGAGTCTTGTCCTCTCTGGCAGAATCTCTTTCCTCTCTGGCAAAGCGAGCTCCTGAGCCAGACTGGTGGAGTGTGACCCCATCTCCACGTGCCTCTACAAATCTCCTGAAGGTTGAGTTTGGGGGCTTCTGGCAGAATGCAACTCCGAAGAATGACAGCAAGCCTTACTGCTTGAGAGGAAATGAAAACATAACCAGAAAAGTCTTCCACATCCTTCAAGGACTTGATCCTCAGCTCTGGCTCACCCCACATGCCCAGGACAAGCCGGAGACCAGCCCTGTGGGTCCTGGCCACCCATCACCAAGATGCCTTCAAGATAGACCTGGCCCTGGTGCTTTCAGAATCCCGTTTCTTGGCTTCACCCTGACTAGAAAGTCTCTCTCTGTCTACCTCTCTGTCCCGTTCCCCAGCCAGTGCCTGGCCCAGGCCTTGTGTTGACCCGTGGCCCAGGTCACGTTTGCCTTGTCCTCCTGGTGGGCGCCCTTCTGAGCCCTTGGAGTCCTTTCCTGCAAACACACCTTTGTTCATTTATTCCCTAAACAAAGATTTATTGAGGACCCACTCTGTGCCGGGCCCAGGAGCAGGTGCTGGGACATGGGTAAGCAATATAGACCAACCTCCCTGGCCCGTGGGCTCACATTCAGGAGAGCACTGTACCCAGGCCACCAAGACGAGTTTTCTTTTTTTTTTTTTTAAGATTTTATTTATTTATTTGACAGAGAAAGACACAGCGAGAGAGGGAACACAAACGGGGAATGGGAGAGGGAGAAGCAGACTCCCTGCTGAGCAGGGAGCCCGATGCGGGACTCGATCCAGGGACTCCAGGATCATGACCTGAGCCGAAGGCAGTCGCTTAACCAACTGAGCCACCCAGGCGCCCCAAGACGAGTTTTCATACAGGTGTTGGGACTTCTTCTCTTCTCGGAAGCCCTGGGATTCTCATGAACACGATTCCCCTCTTCCCAAGGGACCAGGTTTACAGAACAAAGGGCTTGAAGACAGATGCCTGCCCTGGTCGGGCCACAATAGGTTGTGTTAACCCCTTACCCTGGGCAGAGGCTGTCTGCAGCCCCTATGATGACGCAAGAGAGAGATCTGCCCTGTGGCTTTTGTCTGAGGAAAGGAGGCCCGTCCAAGGTGACTTGCTCTTTCTATTGGTGGGGACGGGAGTGCGTGCGCATGCTTGTGTGTGTGTGCATGTGTGTGCGTGCGTGCGTGTGTGGCAGGGGGGATTTAGGCTTCCAGGAGCAGTCTGGTGAATTCTATGAGGATTTTATATGGCTTCTGAAAGGGTTCTATAAAGCTTCTACATGGATTCCATTAGGATCTCCTAAGGGTTTTATGTTCATCCAGGAGAAGTCTATGTGGCTTCTATAAAGACTCTAAGAGATTTTAATGTGTCAAAGTGCTGACGCCTTGAAGGACGATGTGGATGAGCAGGCCTTTGCTCTCAGCTGCCCCACTCGCCACCAGTGGGCTTTCACCTCCCCTTCCCCTATAAACTGTAGCATTTTTCTTCTCTGCTGGGTTCCCTCTTTTGCTCTTTACACAACCAATTTAACAAGATGAATTTCAAAACGAATAAAAGGAAAACCCCAGAGCAAACAGCACATGGGGAGCTCAGCCAAGGACATCCTCTGACATCAAAGGCTCTGAGACCATTGAAGATGTTTTGAAACAAGCACACAGTGCCCTCCCCCCGGGGGGGGCCGGTCGGGGATGGGGGTGGGGGGGGGAGGTGAGGGGGTGGGGGACTGGTGGCCAGCGTCTTCTGGATGGCAGACAGAATCCAAGTGCCTGCAGCCCCCAGCCAGCTCCCGTCCCCAGCGTTAGGTTTGTGTCCCTCGAAGCTCTCTGGGATGAGGGCAGGCGGGGGTGCTCCTGCCGGCCCCACCCCAGCTGGGCCACAGTCACCAGCTGCCGCATGCTGACACATCCCTACAAGCCCCATTCTCTGCCCCTGGGTGATAGGGACTGCTGCAGATGGGCCTAGGGCCAGGTCAGGCCTGGGGCTGGGGCTGGGGCTGGGGTGTGAGGGGCAGGAGGAGCAGGAGGGAGGACCTGGGCCTGGGGGTGGGCCCTGCTCTGGGTCGCTGGTCCTTCATGGCCTCCTCCAAGACCCACTCCTCCGCATGTGGCTCAATTCCAGCGGGTTTGAGCACTGCTTTTCATTTCATCTGACTTCTTTCCAGGGCCAGTGCTGGAGCAGAGTTTTCTGGGATGATGGAAATGTTCTGAGTCTGCACCATCCAGCACATAACCCCCGACCAAAGGTGGCCGTTGAGCGCTTGCAATGTGGCTTTTGTGCCTAAGGAATGGAATTTTATGTTTTGCTTGATTTTAATTAGTGTAAATACAAATTGTCAAGTGTGGCTAGTGGGCAACTGAATGGAGAGTGCAGTCCTCCCCCCCTTTTTTTTTAAAGATTTTATTTATTTATTTATTTTGACAGAGAGAGAGACACAGCGAGAGAGGGAACACAAGCAGGGGGAGTGGGAGAGGGAGAAGCAGGCTTCCCGCAGAGCAGGGAGCCCCAAGCGGGGCTCGATCCCAGGACCCTGGGACCATGTCCTGAGCCGAAGGCAGACGCCTAACGACTGAGCCACCCAGGTGCCCCCCCGCTTTTTAAAGATTTATTTATTTGAGAGAGAGCATGCATGCATGCACCAGTGGGGGAAGGGGCAGACGGAGAGAGTCCTCAAGCTGACTCCCCGCCAATCACAGAGCCCAAAGTAGGGCTCCATCCCACGACCCATGAGATCATGACTTGAGCCAAAACCAAGAGTCCCACACCCAGTGGACTGAGCCACCCAGGCGCCCCCCACATGGACAGTGCAGCTGGTGGGCAGGGCCTTGTTGGGTCCATTGCTGTTCTCCTTCTCACAGTGTCTTCCACGGGCCTATGATAGCCCCTCAACCAGGCCAAGGCTGACTCCCATTCTGCCCTCCTGAGCCTCTCTGGGCTACTGTTGGGTCTGAGGACCAACTTCCCCATCTCTGATACCAGGAATAAAGTCACATTTTGGAGCATGTCCATGCCAGGCTTTGGGGACATTTCCTACCCTCAGCAGAAGGCCAGCAGGTATCCAGCATCTCCACCCCATTGCGATGCCACAGGGACCCCACAGAAGCCCTGCAAAACACCCTGTCAGAGACCTGTAATATTTCTGTAGGAACTCTGCAAGGGCCATACTCGGAATGGAGCATTTTCATGTATCCCTGGATACACCACCTGGAATGAGCTGACTTCTGTGCATCTGTGTGTCTCAGCCCTTCTGGTGGTCATTCAAGGCCAAGTTCAGTGTCGCTTTCCCAAACAAATGTGAGGTTTTACTCTCTTGCTCTTTCCAACTTCACTTGCCTGCTGCATATCCCTTTCTTAAAACTTCTGTTGATGTCCCCTGTGGGATGACAGTTCTCCGCTCTTGCCACCCTGGGGGCACAAATGAGGTCTTCCACCACTCCACAGCACGGCAGGACTTCCGGGCAGCACAGAGCCTCCCTGCCCGCCCTGGGTGAGCCGTGCTCAGGAATAAGCGGCATCTGCTGGGCAGTGCTGTGTTCTCTCCCCGCAGGCCCAGGGGGCGTCTGTCCCGCCTGCTCGCACCTTTGTCACCTGCTCCTTCCACTTCTGCGGCCCATGCATCCCAAATTGGCAGAACCCTTGAAGCACCACCTTGGGGCTGGGCCACCCAGGCAGGTCCTCTCTCTTTCCAGTCTGCATCACGTTTTGTCACCCGGGCCTTAAGGTAGTTAGCTGCTGATGTCGGGCTGTCATTAAGTTCTTTATTTCAGAAAAATAAAATGAGGGCGCCTGGGTGGCTCAGTTGGTTAAGCGACTGCCTTCGGCTCAGGTCATGATCCCAGGGTCCTGGGATCGAGTCCCGCATCGGGCTCCCGGCTCAGCGGGAAGCCTGCTTCTCCCTCTCCCACTCCCCCTGCTTGTGTTCCTGCTCTCGCTGTCTCTGTCAAATAAATAAATAAAATCTTAAAAAAAAAAAAAAAAAAGAAAATGAAACAAAACTCTTTTCAGTTTTTGTCTCTAATCCTTATATCCACACAGCCTCAAAAACTAGCCCAGGGGACCAGATGAGGTCACATCCCTCCATGGCGCTGTGTTCTCCCCACCCCTTAGCCAAATACCTCTTGCCCCGGTGACTTCCCTTCTTCGGCACCATCGCCTCCCCAAATAAATGAAAGGGGAAAAGAAAACCTTTGGGCAAACCTGCTCGCTGAAAAGGATACCCATAGGACTGCCAAAGAAACTGTCAGTCTCGTCCAGAGGGTCTGTTTAGGGGGGCCCTTCCCATTCATCCTGCATATGTGGGGTCCCACTTCACTTCAACCCTAAGTACAGGTCCCGGAACATGGCCAGAGTGGGACCTGTTGAAGGTCATGTGGTCAGTGCCAGGGGCAGTACCACAGTTTTCCATGTATCAAGCCTCTATGTCTTCTACTACTCACATGATTCTTGACGGCAAGGATGAGTGGGGGTTATTTATTATAATCCCCCAAAGGAGTTTTCGACACCCCCTACCCCTGCAGGTTGGGATGTACACATTCCTCCTTCAGGCGTGATCGGCAGAATCATCGCCTCGCTGTATCAAGGCCAAGAGGACCCTTGTTCAATGGTGTGGCTGCCCTGGGACCCTGGCCAGGCTGTTCCCCGGTATGAGGAGACTGGTGGCTGCTTTGAGGGGCTTCTGGGTTCTGGTTCTCTCCTTTCGGGCCCCCGGAGGCCATCCACACGAGGAGCAGGAAGGGGATTCCTCCTCTTCCTCCACGGGACGTCCTGGTTGACACAGCACCATAGCGCACCCGCAGAGCCAACCCCAGAGCGAGGGTGACCACAAGCGAGGCCTTCCCCGGGCCCCCAGGGTGGGTCCCAGCAGAGGCCTCCAGGCTGCTGGGCAGGTGTGGGGACAGGAATCTGCTCCTGGCTCTGGCTCTGTGCTGGAAGCATGTGGAGTTCAGAATCGATTAGCTTGATTTGGGGTCAGACTGTTCTGCACCCCAAAATTTACTGAGATATTCTCAAGCTCAGAGATTCCCTTTTTTTTTTTTAATGTTTTAAATTGAAGTACAGCTGATGCACGACATGCCATTAGTTTCAGGCGTACAACACAGTGATCTGACACCTCTGTGCGTGAAGCGGTGCTCACAATTAGTGTAGCCCGCATCCATCACCATCCAGCGCTGCTGTAATACCACTGGCTACGTTCCCTGTGCTTACAGAGACTCCGGGCTGTGTCCAGTCTACCAAGAAGCCCATCAAAGGCATTCCTCATTTCTGTTTGTGGTTTTGATCTTTAGCATTTCTTTTGGTTCTTAGAATTCCCATATCTCTGTACATTGCCCATCTGTTCTTGCATCGTGTCTACTTTATTTATTAGCGTCATTAGCATCTTAATTATAGTTGTTTTAAATTGCTGGCCTGCTAATTCCAACATTCTAGCCATGTCTGTTCTGATGCTTGCTCTGTCTCTTCAAACTGTTTTGTTTTGTTTGCCTTTTAGTACACCTTGTAACTTTTTCTTGCTGGCTGTACATGATGTATTGGATAAAAGCAATTGCTATAAGTAGGTCTCTAGTGATGTGGTTGTGAGGTATGGAGTGGAGGGAACGTGCTATGGTCCTGTGATTAAGTCTTGGTCTTTCAGTGAGCCTACGCCTCTGCGCTGTGAACTTCACAAGTGTTTCTCCATCTTTCCTCCCTGCTTAGGTGGGACAAGATGACTAGACTGAGTTGAGTTGGGTATTTCCCTTCCCCTAGGTCAGTAGGGCTCTGACAAAACCCCAGCAGGTTAGGCTCTGCTGAGCTAGTTTCCCCCAGGGTAGGGCTTGTCAAGAAGAACTTTCAAAATGGTTCCTTTCCCCTCTCCCTGCCGGAAGCAAGGGGATTTTTCTCTGCTTTTCACTGTGGTAACCCGGGAGCCCTTGGAGATAAAACTCACAAAAGTACCCCTCTCCCCAGGACTGGGTCCCCTGCAGTTCTTCTCTCTCAGCCTTGTCCTCACTGAGCCTCCAGCCATCTGTCCATCACCGTTCCGTTTCCCTGACCAGCAGGCTCCCATGGAAGTTTCTGTCCCTGCCACCTGCAGCGCATTGCCCCATCATTCTCCCGGTTCTGGGGGCAGTGGTTTGCTCGGTGGCCCACCTCTCTGAAGGATCTAAGAAGAGGTGTTGAGTTTTCAGTTTGTCCGGCTTTTTACTTGTTGTTAGGAGTAGCGACTTGTAGCTTTGTACATGCGGGAAAGAGGAAGTGCCCTCACAAGTTTATAGACACACATTTTTATATATGGACATTTTCCCCCTGAGAAAATTATCTATAGGTTTCATCAGACGCTCCAATAACTCTGAGTCCTTTGTCACTGAGCCAGGTGGTGGATAGAAGGAAGGTTTGCTTTGGGAGCCATGGCTTAGAGTTCTCACCTGATTCCAAATTACTGTGTGAACTGGACAAGCCACTTTATGCTAAGCTTCTCTCTAAAACAGGACAATAGCCCTTGTCTTGTGTGGTGAGTTAAAAACATGTTCACAGTCATGTCCACACATTTTTTGACATGCTTCCCATCCAAAGGCTGAATCTAATTGTCCTCCCTTCAATATTGGGCGGCTTTGATGACATGCTTCCAATGAAGAGAGGCAGAAATGATACTGTGCGGCCCCAGATTCTAAGTTAGAAAAGGGGATATGGTGTCTGCCCAGCTTTCTCTTGCCCAGGAGCCCCGAGTGCATGGAAAAAGCCTGGCTACCCAGCAGCTGCCCCGGAGAGAGGTGGGTGTGAGGAGTCCCAGCTGTTCCTGCCCCCAGCTGTTGGCTCTTCCCAGGCCAGACCCAGCATGTGAGTGGCCTCAGATGAGTGCACGCAGCCTTCCAGCTGATGCCAAGTGGAGCACAGACAAGCTGGCCACACTGAGCCCTATTCACAAGGAAGTCAATGTGTTTGGGTGGTTAGTTAGGCAGCATTAGATGATAACCCAACACCCTGCCTATCTTTGAGGGACGCTGTAAGCACCACTTAGCACAATACCTTCCACATGGTAGGCACTCAATGAAGCTCAATACATGTGATCTGGAAACTGGGGTGGGTGTGAGCAACTGTTGGTCACGTGACAGGATAACCTGGTCACTCCTGCTGGGAGTTCTGTTTAGCTAAGTCACTCTGGGTTTTCCGGAGGTGCATAGTGTCCATCACTCCAGTCCAGCCAATCAGCTGGTTCCTTGAAGGGGGGCATGTGTCCCCAGGCCAGAAATAGGCCCTGTGGGGTAAGTGTGGAGAGGGAGGGTGTTCTTTGTCCTGTTGGCGTTACTCACAGCAGGCTTCCCAGGAAAGGATGGGGAGAGTGAGGAAGGTCTGGGAGCAGTGGGCTGAGGCTGGGCTGGGGGGATGGTGGTCCCCGCAGGATCCACAGTCTGCCCTTTGGCCCTTTGGGGTCTATACCCTCACCCTGAGGCTGGGGCCTCCCCTCTGTGCCTCCTAGACCAGCTCTGCATTCCGTTACCCTTGCTCCCCTGCAGATCTATCTGCTGCTCCTAGTCACCACAACCAGGAAGGCACTGTATTTTACTTATGTTATAACCCAAGAACTTAGTACACAAGCTGGCAAGAGTGTGGTGTCCACTAAATGTGTGTTGAAGGGCTCTGGGCATCTTACCACATAGCCGGGGACCAAGGCACGAGCTGGCTATGAGGTGAAACGGCTCCCCAAAGCTCACTGGGCTGGTGGCACAAGGACCAGAGTGGGAGCCCTCTAGCCCCCCACCCCCTGCCTTCCCAGTGGGGAGAGGAGACCCTGAAGGACAGCACTCTGACCTCAGGCCTAGTTTTGAGGTTCCTGCCTGCTCTGAGCCCTGCATTCCACGATCAGATCCCTTGGCAGTTACCTTGCCAGCACTGCCAGTCCTGTAGAATGGGGATCCCATGCCTGGGCTCCCCACCAGCTCCCCACTCACTGCTGGGACCTGTGCTGCCTGCTGGGCCGGTCTTCTGGATCCCCTGCTTGGTCACAGCTGTCTCCCTGCCTGTCTCATCCCACAAGCCCCAGTCTGATATCAGTTCTGACTGCTGTTTTCCCCGAAAGGGGTTTGCCCAGACCCAGAACTCAGAATCCACCTGAAGAGCTACCGCAGAACAGGCGGAATTGTCTGGGGCACTGAACCACTGACCTGGCTGCCCCCCTGCCCTCCGCCAGCCTGCCCTTCCTAGTAGACCCAGAGCTTTGCAGCAGGAAGGACTGTCCGCCAGGTTTCTGGACCCCCGGGCCCTGGCTGCTCCGTCTGCCTGCCTGCCCTGTGCCTGGATGTCTGCCCGAGCAGATGCGATTTAACTTGCTGCCGGAGAAATAGCTATAAACATTAACTATCAACATAAAAGCAGCCCGTCCGACCCAGGACCGGGCTGTCCGAGGAGCACCGAGCCGCTGGGTCGGTGTCCATGCAGAGGCTGTGACTCTCCCGCGTGCACATCTCTCTCCATCCCCCCCCACCCCCACCGCAAGATGTCTTGGCCTGAGATTGTGGAGCTACCCTGATGGAAGAGCAGGCCAGCCTTGTGCTGTGTGACACGGCCGTGTCTCAGCGATTGCTCTCAGGCCAGAAGTGCTCCTGAGGCAGGGGTGGCATCTTTGTGGGAGTGGAGTGTGGGCCGGGGCTGGAGCAGCAGGAGTGCAAGCTGATGGTCTGAAATCAGCAGGAAGCAAGGGGCAAGGAGGATGACATTCCCCTGGCCGCCGGGCCGACCCTGGTGTGCCCAGAGATTGTGAGGACCAGGGCCCTGGCTCTCTCTGGAGCACGGACTTGACAGTGCGGTGGGGGTGGGGAGGGGCTCACCTCAGGAGAACAGCTGCTGGGGGGCTCTCCTGGGTCCTCTGGGTCTTCCACTCCTGGCCCACCTCCTGCCTGGAACTACCACACAGCTTTCAGGAAGGGGGAGGGGCAGAGTTGGGGGGGGACCTTATAAGCTGGGGAGGTTTTGCAGGTCACAAGTCCCAGGGTTCCTGCCTGCCCGCTTGCTCTCAGATGCTCCCAGAGCCTACTGCCCTCAGTTGGAAAGGTAACTCTCGCTCAGACGCAGGAGGCCAGGCAACATGAGCTGGGCAGGCCAGTGGGGCCCACTATACTCCCGTGTCCCCAAGTTGTAGGCTGGGTTTTCTCTTTCTTCCCACGCTGCCCACATCCTCATTGCTGGGACTCAGCAAACACCTTATCCCTGGCGCACACCAAGGCTGGGGTAGTAAATGGACCATTGGACTCACGGTGAAGACAGATGGAGGCCCTGAGCGTAATTTCACACCAGCTACGTGACTGTAGGTGGCCCGGCGTGGCAATGCGCGTGGCCTGTTGATCCGGGAGAACTGTAGTGGTGGGATCTGAAGCCAGACTCCCGCCCTCAGAGCATCTTTTGAGTGAGACCAGATGGACTGCAAGAGCTGACCACACAAGCCAGTGGTCGGGGACAAGGGGTCAGGGTCCTGCCAGAAGGGAGAGGAGCAAAGAGCCTGAGTGGCCACGCCAGGGGACAGAAGAGAGAAGCCCGAGCAGGTGGGGGCTTGCTCCCCTGCGATCTGCAAGAGGAGGGTGTTGTGAGAAGGAAGGGGTGAGTGGAATGGAGCAGAGGGCTACAGCAGACTCCCTTTCCAGCCAGGCCTCGTCCGGGGCTGGTAGACATCATCCAGACATGAGTGCCTGTGTTTGCTTCCGGGCTCTCTGGATGCGCCCGATGGACACGATAACAAGACTGTTAACAGCTGATGGCGGGGCTAGACCTGGGGGCTTGGCATACACGTCTGTGTGCGTGCGTGCGTGTACACACACACACACACACACACACACACACACACACACACCCTGTTGGGATGAGGTGTGCTGCAGACAGAGCCCTGAGCAGGGCCAGCAGTCATCACTGTGTACTTACTGTACCCCCGCGGAGCCACCAAGGAAGAAGAAGATCTCTCTGCCCTGGGGAGCTTCAATCTGTCTGGGAAGGACACCCCCCCGGCCCCCCCGACCCCCACGCCTACGCCAGGCACCCAGGGGATAAGCAGTGCATGAGTAAGCCCGAAGCGGTAGCTGTGTCACCCTGGTCTGTGGTGTGAGTAATGGGGCTAAGCAATTCCATGGGACAAACAGAAGGCGCTCTGGGCTCAGGAATCTCTTTCTTCTTGGCCTGGTGTGAATCACAGCCACCATTTTCCAGACGTGAGGATCCATGGAATTTTGAGGTCTTTCTCCCTAAAGATCGTGAGATTCTCCTGCTGTCTGGGGTGAATCGAGTTGAAATCCATCTTTCCTACAGTGTAAGTGGCAGGCAGCATCAGTCCCCAGGAGACCGGGAGAGTTGAAGCGGGGTCTGCGGTAGAGACCCGAAGCGCGGCAGGAGAGGGGGGAACCGTAATTACCACACCGTCCTCCCGCCCAGCTGCTGGGTTTAGCTGCGGGAATGACCAATGAGCTGGCCTGTCGTCCTGCGGACTGATGGCCTGGAACTCTTGGTTTAAAGTGTCCCCCACACCCTCAAAGAGCTGAGGCAGCAAATGGAAGCGATGAGGCATGTTTTGCTGTAGTTGGTGCTCCGTGTGTGTGTGTGTGGGGGGGGGGGGATCGGATCTTGCTCAGCATGGCCAGGGAGGGTGGTGAAAGGACAAGTGACACATCCGGAGTTCCCTGTGCTTTGGGAGCACGTGGGCCAAGCCCATGCCCTCCTATGGACGGAAGAGTTTCCCTGGCTTGGCTCAGTGCAGACAGGGAAGGGGAGGAGGTGAGGGGAGGATGGGTCCCTCCCAACACTCATAAAACCTCTTTGTCTGAGTGTTTATGGGCCCAGGTCCCTGCGGTAAGCCTTTAAAGTCGTATAGGGAGACTCCTGTGTGTTCATCAGATCCTGGCTGTCTATAACATGCTGCCCCAGCAACACCTCCCTCCCAGGCCACCTGGTCCCCTCCCTCGTCACAGCCACTGGGAGGTGGGGACGCAGGGGGCTGGAGAGTCCGTCCCAGGGTTGGGGGGACATGGGGGCCAGGGCTGCAGTGCTCAGGCTAGAGGCTGCTCCTGGGCGTAGGTTCTCCAGCCTCGCAAGAAGCCTCCCCATTCCCTCATCTTCTGCCCAACTACCCGGTGGAGGGAGCCTGGTGACATCCAGCTCTTCCTCATTCCAGGGAAAATGGGTGAAATGGGGTTGCCAGACAAAGCAAAGGTTGCTCAGTTAAATCTGAATTTCAGTTAAACAATGAGTAACTGTTTTTTTACTACAACTATGTCCCAAACACTGCGTGTGATATGCTTAAAAAAGTTATTCGTTGTTTATCTGGAATTCAAATTTAACTCCTTGTCCTCTGATTTTATTTGTGGAATCTAGGGGCAATTTGAACTTGAAGGGAACCATGGTTTTTGTCACAAGTTGTTGAGAGCGCTCCTTCTGTGTTCCAGGCAACGGGCTGAGACTTTGCATACATTATTTCATTTAAACCTCACCATTTCCCTGCAACCCAAATTTGAATGATTTACTTCCCACCTTTAAGATGTTTGCCATATCTTTTTCATACCACTTGTGTTATTCTTTTATTTTATTTTATTTTGTTTTATTATGTTCAGTTAACCAGCATATAGTCCTTGTATTATTCTTTACTTAGTTCTTCTCTTTAGATCAGTTTCCTTTTTAAATTTTTATTTATTCATTTGTTTATTTATTTATTTTTAAAGATTTTACTTATTTATTTGACACACACATAGGGAGAAAGAGAGAGAGCACAAGCAGGGGGAGTGGGAGAAGGAGAGGCAGGCTCCCCACTGAGCAGGGAGCCCGATGTGGGACTCGATCCCAGGACCCTGGGATCATGACCTGAGCTGAAGGCAGATGCTTAACTGACTGAGCCACCCAGGTGCCCTCAATTTCCTTTAAAAAAAAAAAATTAAATCCACTTATTTTTAAAGCAAATTATATCCAGTAGCACTTGTTATAAATAGCTGCACAAGTAAATGCAATGTTATCATTATATTTTCTGCTGGATACTATTGCCTACTGAGAGATTGGAGGCAGAGGCATTCCAAGGTATTTTCACTACTGTTTGAGAGGTTCCAGGCTCACTGTGACTGAAACTGGTGATCTACACCCTTCTCACACCGTCTTTCTCGCTGGAAGAGCCCTCCTCCTCCGAGGGGGGTTAGACATGCTATACTTTTCCCAGCCTCCCTTCAGTCAGCATGGGATTATGGCCCAGCTCTGGCCCCTGAAAGCTGAGTGAAATCTACTGGGAGCTTCTGGGAGGGATTTACTTCTCTGTTTAAAAAATAAACAGGGCGCCTGGGTGGCTCAGTCAGTTAAGTGTCTGCCTTCGGCTCAGGTCATGATCCCAGAGTCCTGGGATCGAGTCTCGAATTGGGCTCCCTACTCAGTGGGGAGTCTGCTTCTCCCTCTGCCCCTCCCTGGTTCCTGCTTGTGTGCTCGCTCTCTCTCTTAAAAATAAATAAATACAATCTTTAAAAAAAATTACAAAAAAAACCACCCCAGAAACAACTTTAATGCCCATGAAAGAATGAATGGATAAAGAAATGTGGTCTATGCATACAACGGAATATTACGCAGTCTTAAAAAAGGAAGGGAATCCTGTCATTGGCTACAACATGGGTGAATCTTAAAGGCATTATGCTAAGTGAGATAAGCTAGGTACAAAAAGACAAATACTGTGTGATTCCAGTTATATTTTTATGAAATATCTCAAGTAGTCAAATTCTTAGAAACAGAAAGTAGAACAGGGGCTGGGAGTCGTTAATTTGGTATTGTGTTTCAGTTCTGCAAGATAAGAAAGCTCTAGAAAGTTGTTGTACAACAATGTGCATTCACTATTGTACTATACACCTAAGAATGGTTAAGATGATAAATTTTGTTGTAGATCTTTTTACCACGATAAAACAAATTTGGAATTAGATGGTGGTGGTGGTTGAACAATCTTGTGGCCCACTGAATAGTTTGTTTTGAAATGGTTATTTTATGTGAATTTCACTTCAATAAAACATTGTGTGTGTGTGTGCCTTAAAATAAACAAACAAGGGCGCCTGGGTGGTGCAGTTGGTTTAGCGTCTGACTCTTGGTTTTGGCTCAGGTAATGATCTCAGAGTCGTGGGACAGAGCTCTGCATCAGGCTCCATGATCAGCATGGAGTCTGCTTGAGATTCTCTCTCTTCCTCTCCCTCTGCCCCTCCCCCTGCTCGTGCTCTCTTTCTCTCTCTCAAATAAATAAATAAATCTTTAAAAACAAACAAATCACAACTTGAGCTACTCTTAATGTCTTTAAATAACATTGAAGTGTATGTCTTAAAGTATAAGGACATAAAGTACATGTCTCTACAGATATATACTAATCCTGGTGCAGGGGCGGCCATTTTGTAGCTGCAAAGGAACGTGCCGAAGGACCAAGCCAATGAGGAGATGAGGAAATATGAGGAGAACGTGGGCCTTTGATGACTTCATTGGGCTGTTGAACTTCTCTGGAATTGCCTTCCCCTGTAAGGTTACATGAGGCCATGCATTTTCCTCATTGTTTTATTTACTTTTAATTTGAGTGTTTGATTATTGCAGCAAAAGCATCCCAACTTAAACAAGTACCAGAGACTTTCTCCTTATGTAATCCGAAGAACTGGAGGAAAAAAAAAATGAAAAAGGAATCCATTTATCACCATGTAATTCATCATTATTTAAGGGTATATCCACATACTATGTAAAATAACCTATTATACCACCCAATATCTCCCGTAAAATAAGCGTTCTACAACTTGGGGCACTTTGTTGAATTACTATCTTTATTTTTTGGATGAGAAAATAGCAATGGTCACAAAGCTAAGGAGGTGAATAACCTTCATTTACTAAAGAAACCTTGAATTTGCATGGTGCAGTTGAAACTAGTATTTCAGGAGAGGAAGAGCAGGGCGGATTCTAGCCCTGAGTCTTCTTCGTTCCCTCTGAGGGACTCTCTGTCTGCTTCCCTCTAACACCTCCACACTGGCCCCCAGGATAGTCATTCTGTACTCCCTTGGATGCTCCTTCCCTCAGACTCCTGACTCAGCCAAGATGGGCTGCAACTCTTCCCAACACCATGATGAATCCTGAATGAGACAAACATGGACACAAAGAAGCCGAGTGTCACACACACTATTAAGCTCCTCCAGTGCACTTCTGATTCAGAGATGTAGACTCACAGCATTCTTGCTTTCCAGGCTCTTAGGCCATCCCCCCCCCACACTCCGCCTCATATGGTGGGTACTTTAGAAGCCATTGACCAGGCCCCTCAATTCCAGCTGTAGGCCTGCCTTCCCATTGAGGGTGTCACCCTATACCCTAGTGCTTGAGGGCTGGTCTCCTTCATCCCTGGACCCCTTTGCTGCCCCTTTGCAACCTAAGGATTCGGTTCTAATCAGTCTTCTCCATACTCACCTCTTGCCTTTCACCTTGTCTTCAAGGAATGGTCAGTCAGTGGCTTGGTCCCCATTATCAATGCCATGGTGTAATGATCCTTTAACCTTTTAATGATCATGGGATCCACTTACCAGGTTGGACTCTAGGACCTACACACAGTAGGCTTTGGTCACAGAGATAGGTAGAAGCACAGGACTGGCCTGGGAGAGACAAGCTGTAAAGCAAATGGAACACAGCGGGGAGGGAAAGGTGGGGGAGGGGAGGCAGGGTGTGGGGTGCTGTAGTTAAGTCTTCTAGGAGCCACACTGAGAGGGAGGCCAAATTAAGTAAAGCCATGAGCTGGGTCCCCACTCAGCAAGTGAAAGAGAGACCCCTCAGCTCTGCTATCCTCCTCACCCTCCATTCTGGAGTCTTCCAGGCAGTTCCAGGCACTTAAGGGGCAGAGGACCTACATTTGGCCCTGGGCTTCCCTCTCTGAACTCCAGTGCCTCCCACAAAAAAGTTCCTATGTGTATCTTATGGGAACATTTACATGGAAAGACTTTGTTCCTGCACGACAGTGCCCAGTTTGAAAATATATGTGAGAAAAGATCCTCTTTACAACATAATGAAAACTCACAACATATTTAGGACTAGTCCTAAGAAAAAATGAGAGACTTATGTGGAGAAATCCATAAAACTTAATAACGGACATAAAAGAAGACTCAAATAAAAGGGGGTATATACTATATCTGGGAATCTCCATATTATGAAAATATCCACTGTAGAAATTATCTATAAATTCAGTCAATCCCATTAGCCATCTCCCTGGGATTTCTAGTTAAAATGGACAGTTTTATTATTATTCACATGGAAGAAAAGATGCAGAAAAGACTATTTTGAAAAAGAAGAACAGGGAAGGGGATATCCTGCCAGATATCAAAACATATTGTGAAGTTATAGAATTAAAAACAACATAACAATAAATAATTAGACTGATGGAATAGAACAGTGAGCACAGAAACAGACCCGTGAACATATAGGAACTTAGTATATGATAAAGTAGGTATAGCAAATGAGTGAAAAACTATTCAATTAAAAATGTTGAGAGAAATGAGTACAAAAAAATGAAAATCAAGTTTGCACCCTACTCCACGCCATTCATCAAAAAAAACCCTCTAGGGTACTTAAGAACAAAACATTTTTTAAAAATTACAAAAGAACAGAAAAAGTGTAAGAGATTATTTTTATGGTTCTATGGTCAGGAAAGCTTGTGAAATGACTATGATTTTTTTTGTAGATAGAGACAAATTATTCTAAAATTTATATGGAAATGTAAAGGAACTAGAATAGCTAAAACAATTTTACAAAAGAAAAATGAAGTGAGTGTTAGTCTACCCAATTTCCCAGGTGTTATAATGACAGCTCTGTGTTGTTGGTGTGAAGCACACAGATGGTGGGACAGAGCAGAGAACGTGGAAAAAGGACCACACAAATATGCCCAACTCAGTTTTGATAAAGGAGCAAAAGCAACACAATAGAGGAAGGGCAACCTTTGAAACGAAGGGTGCGGAACAATCGGACAATCCAAACGCAAAAAAAGTGAACCTCGATCTAGACCCCATAGCCTGTATAAAAATTAACTCAAAATGGATCATAAACTTAAATGTGAAACATAAAACTATAAAACTTTTAGAAAAACAAACAAACATAGGAGAAGAATCTTTGGAATTTGGGGCTAAGCAGAGTTCTTAGCCTTGACACCAAAAGCACTCTCCATAAAAGGAAATAGTGATAAATTGAGCTTAATCAAAATTTAAAACTTTTGCTTTGTGAAAAGCCCAGGAAAGAGGATAAAAAGATAAGCTGCAGGAGCCCCCCCCCCGGAGGGGGTGGCGCTCAGTTGGTTAAGTGGCTGCCTTCAGCTCAGGTCACGATCTCAAAGTCCTGGAATTGAGCCCTGGGTCTAGCTCCCTGTTCAGCAGGGAGTCTGCATCTCCTTCTCCCTCCGCCCCCCCCCCCCCCCCCCGCTCATGCTCTCTCACTGCCTCTCTCAAATAAATAAAATCTTAAAAAAAAAAGATAAGCTGCAGACTGAGGGGAAAATATTTGCAAAACACGTATCTCACAAAGGACTATCATCTAGAATACATAAAGACCTTTCAAAACTGAACACTAAAAAAACCAACCCATTAAATTAGAAAATGGGCAAAAGACATGAACTGGTATTTTACTGAAGAGAATATTCTTATGGTAAATGAACATATGAAAAAATCTTCAACATTCTGAGCCATAGGGAAATGCTAATTAAAAACCACAGGAGATAGCATCACACACCTATCAAAATAGCTAAAGGAAATATAGTGACAACCTCAACTTCTGACTGGGATGAGAAGAACTTGGATCACCTGTACTTTGCAGGTGGGGATGTAACATGGTCTAGCCACCGGGAAACAGTTTGGTAGTTTCTTAAAAAACTAAACATGTAACTTTGATTCGACCTAACACTTGTATTTTTGAACAATCTGCACACAAATGTTCCTAACAACTTTATATGGAATAGCCCCAAACTGGAAATGACCCGCCCAGATGTTCTTCAACAGATGAGGGGTAAGCAAAGTGGGTGCATCCACACCAAGGAGTAAATATGTCCCAGCAATAAGAAGGAGCAAACTATTGACACCCAAAACAACTCGAATGATTCTCCGGGGAATTATGCGGAGTGAAGAAAGCCAATTCCCAAAGGGGAATTAGAATACTGTGTGATTCCGTTCATAGAACATTCCTGAAATGACAAGATTGTAGAAATGGAGAACAGATTAGTGGTTGCCAGAGTTAAGGATAGGGCGGCAGTGGGGTGGGGTGTAGGAGAGGGAGAAGTCCATGTGGCTCTAAAGGGGGAACATGGGGGCTCTTTGTGCGGAGGGACTTGTTCTGTATCTGCCCCAGTGTCAATGTGTAGGTTTTGCAAGCTGTTACCACTGGGGGAGAACGGGTAAGGGAGGCTTGAGCTCCTCTGTATTATTTCTTTCAACCACATGTGAATCTACAATTATCTCAGGATAAAAAGGTGAATTAAAACAAATACAAAAGAGGGGCACCTGGCTGGCTCAGTTGGTGGAGGGTGCGATTCTTGATCTCGGGGTTGTGGGTTCAAGCCCCACGTTGGATGTAGAGATTACTTAAGAAAAAAATAAAAATCTTTAAAAACAACAATGGCTACAAAAGAATTAGAGAAAAACATAAGATATTATTTTTATGGATTTGTGACAGGGAAAGCTTGTGAGACAAGATACTCCACACAGAAGCCATTGAGGAACCGGTATCAGTAAATTCAACCGCATCAAAACACACCATCATGAAAACTGAAAGCCAGCAACCGACTGAGGGAAATACTTGCAACAGTTATAATATGCACACAGTTGATATACAAAAATGTAAGTATATTATAAATCAATATGAAAAAGTAAACAATACACAAGGAAACAGTGTAAAGGATATGAAAGGACAATTCACAGAAGAAGAAATCCAAATGGTCAAGAAACACAGGAAAGGCTGTAATATCTCAATAATAAAGGAAACGTAAATGAAAAGAATGAGAAGCCATTTTTTATTCTAAAAGGCAGGCAAACTAGAAAGTAGGGCTGATAAAGATGTGGACTAGTCTCATATTTTGTTGGTGGGAATATAAATTAGTAGAATCACTTTGGAGGGCAATTGAAAGAATCTATTAAACTTTAAAATGCACTTACCTTATGATCCAGTAAATCTGTTTCCTGGTGCATTCTTAGGGCAATTGTCCTGTGTACCCAAGGCAGCCGGTAAAGGGCTCTCTTGTAGCTTCCCTTCTCATGGTGAAAACTGGAAATGGCCTCAGGGTCCATCACTGAGGGAATGGTGACAGAAGTCACTATGGACTAGTGTCCGTACAGTGCATTGGAAGTAGTAAAAGCAAGTTGCTGAATAATACGTAGAGAATGGGAGATATCATTCATGTAAACACACACACAGTTCCTGGAGGTAATTTTCATTTTAAGTGGATGACCATAAACCTCAAATGATCATGCCACACAGCCTGGTAATCCTAAAATGTTTCCCTAGTAAGTTTATTTTCTCTTTCTAAAATTATTATTTTGTATCTTCTCCCTCTTCACCTGTCCCACATCCCCTACCCACTTTACATCCAGCTGGTGACCTTGCTTAACACTTCCACCAAAAAAAATAAAAATTAAAAATAGAATTACCATATGATTCAGAAATCCCACTTCTTGGTAGATGTCCAAAAAAACTGACGGTAGGATCTTGAAGGGTTATTTGCCTGCGCATGTTCATAGCAGCATTATTCCCAGCAGCCAAAAGGTGGAAACAACCTAAATATCAACAGATGAATGTTTAAAAGAAAGGTGGTATATACATCTCATGAAATATTATTCGGCCTTAAAAAGGAAGGAAATTCTGACACATGCTACAATGTGGATGAATGAACTTTGAAAACATTCTGCCAAGTGTAATAAGCCAGACACAAAAGGACAAAGAGTGTATGAATTCACTTACATGAGGTACTTAGCATAAGCAAATCCACAGAAAGTAGAACAGAGCTTACCGGGGGCTGGGGAGAGGGAAGAATGGGAAGTTCCTGTTTAATGGGGACCGAGTTTCTGTTTGGAATGATTAAAAAGTGCTGGAAATGGATGATGGTGATGGATGCACAACATCATACAATGTACTTAATCCCACTGCACTGTAAAACTAAAAACGGTTAAAACGGTAAATGCAACATTTTGTATATATTTTATCCCCTCATACCTACAAAAAGAGTGAGGGGATTTATTATTCATCTTTCTTCCTGGCAGCAGGACCCACCAGACTACTAGGGCAGGTTAAAAAAAGTCTGTCTTGTTTCCAGAGATACCCCCTCCTGCCGTCAGCACCAGTACAGAGGTCACAATGGGTAGCCGTGTTGGATGATGGGCGTCTGCGTGCTCCGTGAGCACCAGCAGCTAGTACCTGCACGCTGATCCTGCACGCTCGGTGCTCTAACGAGTCCTGCCCATTTCCAGGAGGTCTGCAAGGTTTTGGAGCCACAGACAACCCAGCCTCCCGTGCCTGTCGGCACACCCCCAACCAAGATAGTCCCTGTGTAGATACCACTGACAGAACTTCTGCCAGCAAATAGGAAGCGGCAAATAAAAAAAAAATAGGAGGATCTGAGGGGAACTTGTTTGTAAATTGATGGCTTATTCCAGCCCAGTCTCTGGCCTCCACGTGTCCAGGTTTTAAGCCTGCTCCGTGCAGCTGAGGTTTGCATCGGGATCTGCCAAGCAGACCTTGCAAACGAAACCATGCAAACGAAATGGCCTTTGGCTCCTCAGATTTTATACATCCTTCCAGACTCCCACAGCCCACATCTTCTGCCCGCCACCATGTGCTTTAGGAAATGCATGAGCCATAAATCAGATTAATCTCAGGAAGGTCCCCTCGCTTAATGGAACACATGTACTCCATCAAAGTGGCTACAAGGCGATGGGCTTTTAAGTGAACCTCATTTTCCCACTGATTGTCATTCTGAAATCAGGAATATGCTCTTCTGGAGAAAAATGATTGGTCGTTTAGGCATGATTTTTCTCAGCTTTATTGAGGTATAATTAACACATAAAGTTGTATATATTTAAAGTGTACAAGGTGATGATTTGATATAAATATACATTGTGAAATGATTTCCACAATCAAGTTAATTAACACATTCATCATCTCATGGTTACTTGTGTGTGTGTGTTTGTGTGTTAAGATCTATTCTTAACAAATTTTAAGTATATACCACAGTATTATTATCTATAGTCCCCAAGCTGTACATTAGGTCCCCAGAACTTATTCATCTTATAACTGAAAGTTTGTAGCTTTTGACCGAAATGTCGCCATTTCCCTTCACAGCCCCAGCCCTGACCACCACTACTCTACTTTCTGAGTCTGTGAGTTCTATGGTTTTTTTGTTTTTTCTTTAGAGTCCCCATATAAAGGGGACAGTATTTGTCTTTCTGTGTCTCACTTATTTCACTTAGCAAAATGTACTCTGCGTTCATCCATGTTGTTGCAAATGACAGGGTTTCCTATTTTTAATAGTTGCATGATATTTCATGATATACAATCACATTTTCTTTATCTACACCTCTGTCAACAGGCACTGAGGTTGTTTCCATAGCTTCGCTCTTGTGAATATTGCTTCAGTGAACAGTTCCTCTTTTTAGTAGCTGAATAATATTCCATTATGCATATAATAAAAATAAAAATATATTTGTTGCAATGCACATATAATGCTGGGAGCACAGATATCTCTTTGAGACAGTGATTTCATTTCCTTTGGATATAGACCATAAGTGGAATTGCTGGATCATATGGTAGTTCTATTTTTAATTTTTTGAGGAACTTCCATACCGTTTTCCGTAATAGCTATACCAATTTACATTCCCAAGGTTCCTTTTTCCCACATCCTTGCCAACATTCTTTTTTTTTTTTTTTTAACAATAGCCATCCTAACTGGTGTGAAATGAATTCTCCTTGTTTTTTTTTTTTTTTAAAGATTTTATTTATTTATTTGAGAGAGAGAATGAGAGAGAGCACATGGGAGGGGGCAGGGGCAGAGGGAGAAGCAGACTCCCCGCCGAGCAGGGAGCCCGATGCGGGACTCGATCCCGGGACTCCAGGATCATGACCTGAGCCGAAGGCAGTCGCTTAACCGACTGAGCCACCCAGGCGCCCTCTCCTTGTTGTTTTGATTTGCATTTCCCTGATGATTAGTGATGTTGAGCACCTTTTCATATACCTGTTGGCCATTTGTATGTCTTCTTTGGAACAATATTTATTCGGGTCCTTTGCCCACTTTTAAATCAGATTATTGCCTTTTTAATCTGTTGATTTCTGATGCATTTTCTGTCAGTTCCTCTGAGAACTTTATTATGAAAATAGCAGCTCAGAAAGACTTGACCTCTCTAAGAATTGCTTGGCTATTTACACATCCATCACAGATTTATTAAATACCTACCACACAAATGTCACTAAGAATATCATGGTATCCTTGCCCTAGTCTTGTGGGAGAGTCAGACATTAGACAAATAATTATATATATATACACAGACATAAATACACATATAATAAAGAAAAAGGTCAGGAATCAGAGCACTTAATAAGAGGGTTATAACCCAGAGAAAACTGAACTGAGGAAGTAAGGTGAACTGAGGTCTGATAGATAATTAAGTAATTTTCTTTACAGATATTTATTGAATGCTAACTGTGGTCCAGGCACCATTCTAGGCTATGCGGATGCAGTGATGAGCCAGCCAGCCAAAGTCCCTGTCCTCATGGAGCTTCCCTCTAGTCACAGTTCATGAATGACATTGGAGTCATGAGAAGGGCAGTCAGAGGGAGAGCAGGAACCAAGGGCCTGGGGCAGAAAGGAACATGGCACTCTCAAGGGACAGCTGTGTGCTGTTTGGCTGGGGCCCAGAAAGGGGGAGACAGCCACAAAAGAAGCTGGACTGGTAGACAGGGGCCCAGACCAGAGCCTTGGGACTTCAGATGCCAGTAATGCAACCATCAGAACACATCAGCCTTAATGGTCCCATTCCCAAGCGCCACCCACTGGCTTTATACCCATTGATGATGGTGGCTTGCTGGACTTGGCAATGGGCTGATTGCTTCAGACGTCATCCGACCAGCTGGGTTTTGCTTTCCCACGTGCGTGTGAGGCAGATGGCAGCAGCCCCAGCACCCGGCCACCACAAGATGGACTCGCGGGACACCTGCACTCCCTAGAGTGTGTGTGTGTGTATGTGTGTGTGTGTGTGGTGTGTGTGTGTGTGTGTGGTTCCTTTGAGGACATCTTTTACTTGCTTTTACAATGCTGCTTACCAACCTGCGACCATGAGCGAGTTACACAATCCCCCGGGCCTCAGATTCTCTGCTGTCCTACGGAAGATAGTAATACCTCCACTGTGGTGTCGGATGACACGTGGGAAAGCGGACATGCGTGTGGAACTGCCCGGCACAGTACCCGGGACTCAGGTCTCGGGAGACGGGCATCCCTAAAGCTATCGCCTCTCATTTACCCGTATGCAGTTTGGAGTTTTGTTAAGTGAATTTCTGTGAAGCAAGTGCTGTCTGTTCTCAAATTACAGTTAACTGCTATTTTCCGGGGCAAGAGGTTCTTAGCAAGGCTTCCTCTTGCAGTGGTGCAGGACCGGCCGGCAGAGATGGTGGAGGGGGGACCTTCGAGCTCTAAGGGTGAGACTTCATCCCGTAACAAAGAAGCAGCGAGGATCAAACCCAGGCCTTTGTCTTCCCCCTTTCGCGGGGACCAAAGTCATGTGCGGGCATGTATGTGAGAGTGAGCCATGTGACCACGTCAGGGCTCTAAAGCTAGTGCCTCTGAACGCTGGTCTCAAAACAAAATAATTGCATACAGACATTCCTTTTGATCACATTCTAATACCGATTTACAACTCTGCTTCCTTGTAACCCCAAAGAAAGCCCTAATCATGGGGCGCATACCAAAAATGAGACTTTTGGCTGTGTAGGAGTGGGTGTCTGTAAGGATGTATTTGTGTAGGGGCAGTGAGTGGAGATTTACTAATGTTTAGTTCTCCTTCCCCAAATTAAGCTCTCCATGTGGCTAGTGGGATATTTTCATCTGAATGGCTCAGTTGAGCACTGGAGGCAGAAGACAATTTTTTTGTGGTTTGCTGGAGGCCAGGCAGTTTTTCCATTCTGTTCTTTTATTATGATCATGATTACTTCATTACCTACCCCTGATGGGGTTTCTTTGGGTCCCAGTCTGTTTTTAATAAGAAGCAGACTAAAAACAAAGTTTTGGTTGTGTTTGAAATCTTCAGCTCTTTTTCTGAAATAATAGGTTAAAGAATTCTATTTGTCTTCTTAGGTTCTGAGCTTGGCTCAGAAATGCTCTGACCCAAGTCCTTTGGGAACAGGGTGATGGCACTTACAATAGCACCATCAAATGCAGATTCTTGGGCTCTGTGTCCATCCATTGAAGCCGAAGCTCCAAGGGGAGGCCCAGGAAACTGCACTTTTACAAACATTGCAGGTGCTTCTTGTACACATTAATGCTTGAGAACCGAGTAAAGGAAGAAAAACCCATCAGCAGTATTTTTCTTTTTTTTTTTTTAGCAATATTTCTAATTGTGATATAATCCAAATGCCATAAAATTCACCAATTTAAAGTGTACAATTCAGCGGTTTTTAGTGTATTCACAAGGTTGTGCAACCATCACTCTCCGATTTCAGAGCATTTCTAACGGTCCCCCTCCCCTGAAGAAACCTTGTACGTATTAGCAGCTAGTCCCAATTTCCCCCTTCCCCAGCCTCTGGCAACCACTAATATCTTTTCTGTTTCTATGGATTTGCCTAATCTGGATATTTCTTTTCTTTTATTTTTTTAAATCCTGGATATTTCATATAAACGATATAACTTACGGTTTTTGGGTTCGGCTTCTTTCACTGAGCATAGTATTTTCAAGATTTATCTATATTGTAGCATGTTAGAATTCATTCCTTTCTGTTGCTGAGTAATATTCCCTTACGTGGATGCATCACATTTTCTTTATCCATTCATCAATTAACTATTAATCAATATTTGCCAAGTACCATTTATGTGCAAGATGGTCTGTTGGGCTGCCCAGAGGATGGAAATGGGTTCTCTCCAAGAGTGCAGGGAATCAAGAATGAATGAATGAATGAATGAATGAACGGATGAACCAGAGGCCACACACACCAGAAAAGAAAGTTACTTGGAGAGGCAGCATGGTGCCCAGCCAGGTGGTGGGTGATGCTGCCCACGTTCAGGGCCCACAATGACGGATCACTCAGCCTTTACTGGAGGTTGGGTCTAGGCCCCGAAGTCCCAGAGATGAATCAGATGTGATCCACCCCACAGAGCTCACAGACTATGAAGGAGGCAAAACATGGACCCAAATTAGTATAATACAGGGTATCCATGGAGGGTGGGGCAGAGGGGGTGAGGGGGGAGGCCCCTTTCAGCTCAGGGACTGGAAAAAATGAAGGGAGAGGTAGCCTTAGAAGTGAGCTTGGCAGCTTGGGTAGAACTTAAATGGGTGATTGACAGTGAGAGCAAGTTACTGAAAGGTCATAGAAATGTCTGACAGGAGCTCAGGGACAGAGTTCCAGGACACCTGTCTTACTTAGGTCTGTTGTCGTGAACCCTGGCTGCACATCAGAGTTGCCTGGGGGCTTAAAAAAACTCCCAAGAGCCCTGCCCCTCAAGATTCTGTTTTAATGAAATTGCTTGAGGGTGACCCCAGGCAGTCATCTTTATTAAAACCTCCCCAAGGGATTCTAATGAGCAGCTAGAGTCGGGAACCACTGACTTGGATCCGAGGAGAGACTGTTGGACATTAGCCTGGAGCATTAGGTTGAGTGGACTGGAGACAGGTTGGTCACATCACCTATTGTCCAAACCAGGACACTTTTTTTGCATGAGAGGAGGTGTTGTTAATTAACATGCCAGGGCAGGGGCGCCTGGGTGGCTCAGTCAGTTAAGCGTCTGCCTTCGGCTCAGGTCATGATCCCAGGGTCCTGGGATCGAGCCCCATGTCAGGCTCCTTGCTCGGCTGGGAGCCTGCTTCTCCCTCTCCCTTGGCCTGCCGCTCCCCCTGCTTGCGCTCTCTCTCTCTCTATCAAATAAATAAATAAAATCTTAAAAAAAAAATCATGCCAGGGCAGCAGGCATAAACCAGACCACCCCAGACAAACTGGACTGCATGGTCACCTTAACCGCAGAAGACCCTGAACGTGGGCTGGGGGATTTGTGCTTCACCTCAACACAAGTGGGAGCCGTTGGAGGTTCTGGAGCAGAATACTGACACCTAATAAAACTGTGCTTTAAGAAGATTAAGGAAACAGCAGGCTTAGGCAGATTGGAAGAGAGAGGCTAGGGGCAGGAAGGCAGAGGAATCTGGGCAGGATTGACCTGGGACAGCGAGAAGGCAGATGGAGTGCTGGAATGAGAGGTGCACCCCCAAGACCACTCCAAGTACACCTGCCGTTTAAATAAAAGGTGCACTTGCTGGGCAGTCCTTGCTTCAAGACAAGTCCATTCGCTGAGTCATTGTCTCTTTCTTCTACACGAAGGTAAGAAGTGGGGGGTGGGCAGTCAGGCTCCCCCAGCGCCCGAGGCAGCGTCTCGTAGGGAGGTCCTCTGAGGACTCTTTGCACAGTTGCCTCTGCTCATTTGTGAACTGTGAGAACTCCAGGAAGTCGGCCTTGGCGCCCTGCCCCAGCCCTGCTATGTCCAGGCCACTCCTGTGAGAGTTTCTGCCCCTTAGGAAGACCCCAGTCCTTCTTTTCTCCAGCTTCCGGATCAATCCTTCTCTCTCCCTTTGTCTCCTGACTCATCGTAGAGCTTTAGGTGAGATATATCCCTGCCCCACACAGCCCGAGGCCCCAGAACTGGGTGTGTTTGGCTGTGAACATGAGAGTTCACAGCCTCCCCTTCTCAGAGGCTGGCATCCCAGCAGGTGGCACTGAGTCAGGCCTTTGCCCTCCATGTCCCCTGATCCCCAAAGCAGAAAGTGGTGGCCCAGAAGCTGGAGTGGGAGAAGGAAGACGCAGAACCTCCTACCTCCCCACCACCAGGCTGTGCTCCCTAGCGGAATCCAGTGGGGCACAGAGGGGTGCCCTCATGCCGAATGCATGGTCCACAGTGCAGGGTGGGAGGTTGGGAAGGGGAGAGGAAGTGGAGAGCAGAATGACCAGCTTCCAAGCACTCCACCTCTTCATTTCCCTCCTTTCCAGCCTGGGGAAAATATGTTGAATTATCTCAAATAATCTCAGAATATCAACACATAAATGCATACCAAACTGCTCCTCCCTTGCACTCACCCTTGTGGGGGCCAGGGAGGGCACTGGCGGCAGGGACAGTCCCAGCCCGGCTTCTAGCGTGTCTGGGAGTTGACAACAAGATGCCTCCCTGCAAGACAGCAGGGGACAAAGTGTGGCTGCCTCTGGCCTGGAAACCACATTCTCCCTGCCCTTGGACCCGAGGGGTGACCACAGCTGCACCTGGAGCCCAGGAGCGCAGCGGGTAGGCCAGCCCTGGGTTCCGTGGCCTGGAGGCTGGGGCCAGAGGGCAGCTCGGTTCCTCCCAGCAGGAGAGGAGGAGAGGAATTCCCGATGCATCCGTGTGCAGCTCTGTGATAGAATCTTCAGTGCTGGAGGCTGGGACTTCAGTCTCTCAAGAATTAAGTGGATGGTCTCCATGTCCTTATCTGGAGAATGGGCATACTGCAAATTTGCTGGTTCCAGGTAGTTTACCAGGCCAGAACGTTCCCTTCTTTCTAATGCAAGTTGCTATCAGCTCCTTCTTTGTCTCGACAACTGGGTAAGAGCGACTTCTTTGTTCAGGGAACTGTCCCACGAGTGGCCCCTCGTGGTTGCCCACAGGTTAGACTAGTGGGTCCTGATGTCTCTGGGGAAAGGATGGAGCCGGTTCTGGGCGGGGGGGTGCCTACAAAGGCAAGGCCCCTCTATGTGCCTGTGTGGAGGAGCAGGGAGTTCACTCTTTCAGGGCCAAGGAGCATCTGGGAAGAAAGGGATGGAGACAAAGCCCCCTTCCATGTTGAGGCCGGAATTCCTCTGAGCATGTGCCCCTGCAGGGGAGGGCACCAGGAAGAAAGGGGGGGGTCAGAACTCGTGGCCTGGCTTAATTTCAGGGCATCTATGTGCCTGGGCCCGAAGTGTGGCTGAGAGCAGAATCCGCCCTGGGCTCAGCTGTCTCTGCCATGGTCACGCTGTGTGTGGGAACACGGCTACGTTCAGAGAGTGAGCTCTCGGCCTGACGCTGGGCACCTCTGAGGGCCCAGTAAAGGGCAGATGACAGCAGAGTGCAAGACAATTCTCCATAGAGACACCATAGTGCTGTTCCAGAAGCAACGGGAATCAGGACCTCTTGATTTTCCAGTGTGTCTCCGATTGCCATTTGCAGTCAGAATTACTCCTAGGACTGAGTATGCCCCCAAGTTCCTTGGGGAGTGGGTGTGGGATAGTGGGTGTGGGATGAGGTTTCCTGTTAATACGGGTAGATGGAGCTCAAGTGATTATTGAATAAATAGAAGTGACTGAATTTAAGCCCCAAACTAATGAAGTGTGTTTGCTTAGGAAAAAGTCCAGAAAGTTATACAACAAAAAGTCATTAGTCATTGCCTCTAGCTGGTCAGATATCAGGTGATACTATTCTTTTTTCTTTTAATTTATCTGTGTTTTCCATTTTTTCCCTATAGTACAAACTCACGTAATTACTTGAGTTATTAAAAAAAACTTTTATTTTATTTTTTTAATTTTTATTTATTTATTTTTTAAAGATTTTATTTATTCATTTGACAGAGAGAGACACAGCGAGAGAGGGAACACAAGCAGGGGGAGAGGGAGAAGCAGGCTTCCTGCAGAGCAGGGAACCCGATGTGGGGCTCAATCCCAGGACCCTGAGATCATGACCTGAGCCGAAGGCAGACGCTTAACGACTGAGTCACCCAGGTGCCCCCTAAAAAACACTTTTATAGTGGCTCAAAAAAATAATTATTATCTAGAGGTCCCAAGGAAAAGCTACATTATGTCTGCTCTCATCTATCTGTTCCAGGAGGTGGAGAAGAATACATCGTGTTTTGGAAAGATTTTTCTTTTCTTTTTTTTAAGATTTTATGTATTTATTTGAGAGAGAATGCACATGAGGTGGGGGGCAGCAGGGAGAGGCAGAGGAAGATAAGACCCTGAGATCATGACCTGAGCCAAAGGCAGATGCTTAACCGACTGAGCCACCCAAGTGCCCCTGGAAAAATTTTTCTTTCTTTTTAAAAATTTATTTAAATTTAATTAATATTAATTATTATTATTATTAATTATTTATTAATATTATTAGTTTCAGAGGTAGAGTGCAGTGATTCATCAGTCTTATATAACACCCAGGGCTCATTCCATCAAGTGCCCTCCTTAATGTCCTTCACCCAGTGACCCCATCCCCCCACCCTCTTCCCCTCCAGCAGCCCTCAGTTTGTTTCCTAGATTAAGAGTCTCTTATGGTTTGTCTCCCTCTCTGATTTCATCTTGTTTTATTTTTCCCTCCCTTCCCCCATGCTCCTCTGTTTTGTTGCTCAACTTCCACATATGAGTGAGATCATATTCACCCCAAAGATACAAATGTAGTGGTCCAAAGGGGCACATGCACCCCAATGTTTATAGCAGCAATGTCCACAATAGCCAAACTATAGAAAGAGCCCAGATGTCCAACGACAGATGAATGGATAAAGAAGAGATGGTATATTAGAAGAGATGGAAATATTTTTCTTAATCACAAATGGTTAAAATAGAGAAGTGAGGTGCCTACTCGTATGTGTTCAATTATCTGGAGAAAATCAATTAGCAGAATCAGCAGAGCAGAGCTTGACCCACAGCGATGAGGGAGACCGAGCCACGGGGGGCTAGTTAAAGGGGAGGAAGACAGAAGATGCGGGTGGGGCCAGGTGTGGAGCATGATTTCCAAGTCTCTGAGGACGGCTATGGAGCAGAGGGAGCCAGGGTCCCTACTGCGCAGGACTTACAAGGGATGACATGTCAGGCAGGCCATATACGGAAGCCTTTCCAGCACGTCTGTGAACGGGATGTCTTAGGAAATGCTGTGATGAAATGACTTCAAACTTCAACTGACAAAGATGTTTTGTCCGGATCTGATTACATTATCTCAAACATGACAGGAGAGTAAGTGAGGATGGGCAGTGAGGAAAGAAAAGGTAGGACAGCTAGTCCAGCCAAGAGGCTCCAAAGAGAGAAGACAATCAGGGCATGCGTGCCACCAACAATCATGGGCAGCTTGGGGGGCTGGGCTCTCGCTGATGCGGGCATGTGGGGACAGCGCAGGTCCAGTTGGTATAGGTAGGGAAGAGGCAAGCGGAGGTCCAGCTCAGAACGAAGGGACCTGGGGGAAGGGAGGTGTGAAGCTCAAACACTGGCCCATATCATGGATTTGTGCAAATTAGGAGAAGGTGCCCCAAATGGGTGGATGCCTCCTTGCAGGAGGGGACATGGGTAAGTGTAATGTGGGCTGGATTTTATCCCTCCGTTGGCTCCTTCAGACAGCTGCCCTGTGCATGTGTATCTGGAGGCCCCGGGCAGTCCCAGGACAGTAACGGATGGCTGTCCACGAATGACCTCAGCCAGCCCTGGGGATACAGGAGCAGGAGGTGGTACCCAAGTGAGGAGAGCAGTCCCATGTATGGCATGGTACAGAGCCCAGTTCTAAGGCCAGTAGTGAGCCGGAATTTGAGTGAGGGAAACTGAGGCAGCATCCTATTTGTATGGACAGTGGCAAGGATGCAGGCAAATGGCTGGAGGGTGCGCCTGGAGGGTTTGCCTACCCATGCCTTCAGGACATATCTCTGGCCATGAGACCCCTCTGGAATGTCCCGCCTGCAGAAGTCCTGCCTGCTTTAGAGGGAAGGGATCCCAGCAAGGGCCAGCAGAGTGGGCTTGCGGGAGCATCCGTGAGCCCCACTGGGGACCAGGACTGGCAGGTACGGACCAGGTACCAGACCCACTGATGGCCTTTGCTATTCTTTACGGCAGGAAGAAGAGCCAAACTTGAGCATGTGTCCGAATCATCTGAAAGACTTGCTGGGCCCACCCCTAGGTCTGGGGTGGAGCTGGAGGATTTGCCTTTTTATTTCTAACAAGTTCCCACATGCTGCTGATGTTGTTGGACCAGCGACCAGTGACCACACTCTGAAAAGCCCTGCTCCGTGAGCTGTTCTTACCTCCTGATGCACAAGGCATTCCCTGGGAGGTGGCAGACACCTGGTTCCTGTCTGCTTCTCCTTGTCAGCTCTCGGTCCCTGGAGGGTCCCCTTACACTATCCCTCCAGGCCTTTGTTAGGTGCACTCAATCTCCTCTGCCTGGTAGGATTTTACACCTGTTCCCTCTTTCTACTCTCGAGTTTCTCTGAAACAGCTGATCTTTCTGAGGAAGAAGGATTGGCCACTCCCCGCTTTGGGCAGTGGTCGGAGCTGGGGTGGTCCTTTGATCTCCTGCTGCTCCTCGCGCCTCTGTGCCCAAGGGGCAGCCACAGACCCCAGGGAGTGTGGACCCCGGTTCTGGGCCCTCCTGGCAGGTGTAAGGACTAAGAGCTTAGTTACTGGCTGAGCAGTGATTCTTTGCCCTGACATCCCGCTGCAGCCCTAAATCAGCCCCGTTCAGTGGGAGAGCCAGGTTCGAAGCGCATCACAGCCTGTGATGCTGGAAGGAGCTCCTGCCCCTGCCGGGGCCCCAGGGCCCCCGGCGCTAAAGGGAAGCTGCCCCAGGTACTCCCAGAGACCCATCCCCGTTCTAGCATTTCTTGACTCCGAGGAGAAGATGGATCAGAGAAAAGAGAGGGTTTGCTGGCAAGGGGTGGGGTAAAGGTGATGTCAGCTGTGGTGAGCTGGGCCTGGGAAGGCAGTGTGAGTCACTGGTCATGACAAGGAGGGGCTGGGGAGCCAGGGAAGGCTTTAATGAGGAGTCATGTGGTCACGCCACTGGTGAGAAGGCTGAAGGCTGGGGCTGGCAGTGGGGCTGGGCGTCGGGGCCGGTTAGCCTCTGGCCCCGGGGGCTGGATCTTTAAGGCCGTGCGGAGCCCTGACCCGGGACTGTGTGGGCGACTTATGGGAGGCCTCTGTGTGGCCAGGCCCTCCTGGCAATTCTCACCGGCAAGGGGCCTGCCTGACCCTCTTTGCTCGACGCTCCAGTCCTGGGGTCACTTCACGAAGGTTCCTGTTCCTCTGCTGGTCTCTTAGTGCCTCAAAGGCAGGGACCAGGAGTCCCCCATTTTGCACTGTCCTGCACGGCTTAGCTCAGCCCAACGCAGCACACACTGTGGGGACCGACAGTCCGATTCAGTCCAAAGGCAACTGGGTTGGAGGCTGAGGGTCCGACGGGCCCTGCTCCCTCCCATTCTTCTTGCCCTTGACCCTTCTCTGCCCGTTGTGGCTTTTGCAGAGACCCCGGGTGCTTTGCTGTGCTGGCCACCATGTGGAGAGGGGCGGGCGCACCCAGGTGAGAGCGCCTTAGCCTCCCAGGCTCACAGACCAGGTGGAGACGCACCCATGCTCCCGCAGCTCCAAGGCCAGGCAGCCCGGGGGCCTGCGGCTCGTGCTTCCTGCCCAGAGGGCACCTGGCTCGTGGCTCCCCGACCTTCTTCGCGGCTCCAGCTCTGCCACACACGCGTGCTCCTGAGGTCCCCTTTCTTTTCTGGCATCGGTTTCCTCCTCTGTGAGTTCGGAGCAGTTACTCTTGAGGGACCGGGTTCCCTGACGCAGGGTGTGTGCGACACCAGTGGTCCTGTTGTTGCTTAGTGCAAATCGCCACGGCAGGCAGGAGAGGGCTTGCGTCCCTGGATTCCTGGGGCTGGGCCGGGCTGGGCCCAGAGCCCCGGGGAGATGTTTGGGGGTGCGCAGACATCTTGGGCCCTTGAGAGAAAAGAAGATACTGGGAGGGAACCTGAGGTGGGGGGCGTCTCCAAGTGGGTCATGGCTGGCGGAGGCAGTGCCCCCTTAGCAGGGGCTTCTGATCAGGTGCAGACTGGCTTGGGAGGTTATCTGAGGGCACAGGAAATATCTGGAATCTATGGGAATGGGAACTCAGGTCAAAGGGCACCTCAAATTAAAATTTAAAAAGCCCTCTGTATGAAGGGAATCAAAGGAGGTAAAGACATTTGCTCTTCCGGAGTCTCCTGCACCTAGCTGTTTGCAGTTAAAATTCTTGTGGGGGCAGACAATGGGCGCTGAGAACGGCTCTTGAGGCCCCGTGGGGCAGAGCTGCCCAGGGGATGAATGTGATTCTCAAGTGCCCTCGAGGACACTCACCCCAGGTTTGACTGAGCAAGCTGATGCTGTGGGGGGATGGGGCGCTCTGGGCTGGGTGGGTTGGGGAGGGGGCCCTCTGTGTCCCCCCGCCCCCACTCTAGGCTGGCTTCTCCTAGAATGAAACAGGATCCGGGATCCTGCTCCAGTCTGAGCCAGGGCAGCTTGTTAGCTGGAGGCCCAGCTCCTTTAGATTTATGGTCTGGAGCCCCTCATCTGAGGGCCAAGGTCTTTTGATCTGAGCCCAGGGTTAGGGGCAGGGGATGCCTGGGTTTTAATTGGCATCAGTCCGGCTGATGCTGACCAAGACTCCGTTCCAGCCCCAGCCGCTATGGCGGATGCTGATTGGCCATGCAGGGGTCTGGGAGGAGGACAGGGGTTTGGTCCTGCTCTGGGACCTCAAGTGCAGAAAGACCAAGAGTGAGAATTAACAGCTCCTGAGGAACATCTTTCTGCAGCACCCCCCGGCCTTGACCCATCCCTGATCCTGACCTCTTTCACTCCCCCCTCTGACCTCACCCAGATCTAGTGTCACGTCCTTCCTCGAGCGGTCGTCCTGTGCCTAGCCTGGAGCTGGGCACCGTGAGCCTACAAGGCCAGTTTAGCAGACAGGCAAGATACACACCCAGCTGGAACTAACAGACAAAATAATAGGCCGTGCTTTGAAGTCCTAGACTCCCTCAGTCCAGGGTGTCAATTTGCATGAGGGTTTTATTATGTGTTGTTCTTTTGTTTTCTGGCTGAAGGAGGAGGAGGAGGTATATATACGGGGTACTTGGAGACAGAGAGACTTTAGGGAGAGGAGGGGGAGGAAGAAGAGTGGGGAGGGAATTCAGCTATTCCAAAACCTAGCTTAAAAGGCCGACTTTCACATCTCTGTGCCCCACTAAATACTCTTTGGGCTTAAGTTAGATGGAGCTGGGCTTCTCTCCTGAACAAGGTGAGTAGCGAACAAACGAAGGAATGACAGTGTTGGTGATCATGGACATTTTTTCTCAAGCATCGGTAGGGTGTCCCACTCCTGTCCCACGCTGGGCCTTCGTGGGATGGGCAGTAGCTAGGACGAAGGTCCTGCACTCAAGAGTTGACCTTGGTTTCGAGGAGCCAACACTCCAAAGTGAAAGTTGCCAGAAGATGCTGTCATTCTGGGCCAGAAAGGCAGAGAGAAGAGACCAGGGCCCACGTTGCCCTGCTGGCCTGGAGATGCCTCGGGAGCAGGCTGAGGAGAGAGATGCCATTGTGTCCCAGGCTGGTGACCCATGTCACCATGCTGGCTTTGGGGAGACACAATAGTATCTCACTCATGAAAGGCTAGCTCTTTATCACTCATGAAGGATGGATGAGGTTCTCTCAGGCAGAGCAAGGAGGAATGAGGGTATCAGAAAAGGGATCGAGGGTGGGGTTCAGGCAGAAAAGCGGGGCATACTTGCACTGAGGCCAGAGTCCAGTTATCTGTAGGGCCTCTGTAAGGTCAATTGTTCTAGGATGCCCTGCTATTGTGTTTCTTCAAGCCCTCCCTCATCTTTACTGGTCACCCAATCTCTTATTTCTGGGAAGTACTAGACACTTCCTCAGGGTTCTCTGGGTAGAGAAACCGTTCCTCACGTATATGGCCTAGACCCCATTTTCCACGCTGAAAGAGCTCCTCCCCACCAGCTTCACTGAAGTATAGCTTACATATAGTAAAATTCACCCATTTTAAGCATATGGTTGGATACGTTCCACCAGATGGAAATCGCCATATACCTACCACAGAACAAGATATTGAGGATCTTTACCCAAAGATCATTTCGGGAGCTCCAGTTGCCTTGTCTAGAGTTCACGTATACAGAACCATACATGTAGCCTTTGGTGTTAGTCTCCCTCCATTTAGCTGTGAAACTTTTGGCTAAAGCTGTTGCCATGCACCTGTGTGGTTGGGCTACGTTACTGCTTTGTTCCTTTTATTACTGAGAGTCACTGTCCCTTCCCCAGCTGATGAATGTTTACTTTTCCCGTTTTTGGATATGATGGCTGAGGCGGCCCGAAGGCTGGGTGTCTGGCTGTCACACTAAGGGGCCCTCTTCACTCTCTCTCACCCTGCCCAAGTGGAGTGGGTGGGAGGGAGGCCAGAGCCTGACCCCGTGGCACCATGGGACCCTGGGAAAGGGAGGGCCCAGGAACCTGAGGGTCGGGGTGTTGAAGGGACTTCCTAATAACAACAACCACTAAGCGGGATCTAAAAGCCCACTCTCTGTGAGCCTCTCCAGTCCTCATTGAAACCATGCGGGGCTGGGGGGCTGTGGCCCCACTTGACAGCTTGAGCAAGCTTACTCATAAAGGCCAGGCATCTTGGAATCACAGAGCTATTGGCGGCCAGTTAGGATTCAGGCCTCCTTAGTCTGTGGGCCTCCAAAGCCTCTGCTTCCTCACGTTGTCTTCCTGAAGGAGGTGGGATTATCCTGGGAGTTTGGGAGGTAAAAGGCCATGAGACCAGCAGGGTTGGGAAGGCAGGTAGAGGTCTTCTGAGGTTGGTAAGGACCCTTCTCAGAATCCCATGTAACTGGTGGTAGGTAGGCTGTCTGCCTCCAGGGCCTGCAGAGGAAGGTGGGAAGCTCTCCTGTCTCCTGAGGGCCAGGGGAGTGTTTTCCCTGCCACCCTGGGGTGTTTGGGTGAGCTCTGAAGTGGGGTGGGGGGCAGCTTTGGAGGAACTGAGCACCACAGACCGGGGAGGGAAGGTCCCTGTTGCCCCAGACCTGGGCAGGTGTGGACCTTCCCGCTCCACCGCCAGGTTCCTGCCGTTCCCAGGGAGTCTTAGGAGCAAGGCCATTTCACGTGGGTCTGAGAGCCTCACCGGAGGCTTCCCTTGGGCAGAGTGGCTTCCGTTCACTCTCAGCAGCCTGGGAGCCCCTCCTGAAGGTCTCTGCTCGGCTTTTCATGCTGCTCCGTGGGGGCCAGAGGGACCGGAATGGGGCTGGAAGTTCAGAAAGCTGAGCTGTTCCGGCTCTGCCACTACCTGACCGTGACTGCTCCCTTCCCCTTTCTGGGCCTCAGTTTCCCCAACTGTAAAAGGAAGCAGTTTTAGAGACAGAGGACAACGGTTCTGCTGCATCTGATTCTAGATCTTTGTGGAGTCGTCAGTGAGTCAAAGAGACTGAAAGTGAGAGTCCCCTCGAGGGAGGTGCAAGGTGCTGTCCCTCCCTCTCTGGACAGTCTGGGCATCTCCTGGTGGAGCCTCTCTAAGGAAGCAGCTTTTCCAGGGCCCCTCTGAGAACACCCCCTTTGCTCTCTTGCCAGGGCTCCCTGGGGCTGCAGTGAAGACCTGCCCCCCCCCCCCCCGAAAGCAGGTGGAGCGGGGAGAGATGGGGGGCGGAGAGAAGCAGAAGCAGAGCCAGTGTGCCAGAGCAAGAGCCGTTCCCTCGAAACCAGGTCAGCCTCTTGCAGCTCCTATTATCCCAGCGAAACTGGGAGAACACACACCTCGGGCCATTTGCTCGGCATCCTGGTTTTGTGATCAGGGTGCCTGAGCGGGGGAAAAAATGAGTTCATTCCTGCTGCTTCCACCCCTCTGAAGGGCTGGCTCTGCGTGGCCCCCACCGGCCCCTCGGGCCCCATAGCCTGGCCCCGGGCACCCCATCCTAGGAAGGTGGAAGGAGGCCGGCCCCGCCTCAGCCCTCAGCCCAGGGGGCATGGCGGATGTGGAGAAGCTGCCAGCCTCCCATCCTGTTTGAGGGTTCTAGAGTGGGCTGCAGAGGCCGGCAGACATAGAGCCGCGCAGGACAGGGCTGGCCCCTCTCCCACGTCCCCCAGCCCCTGTCTCAGACCTCGGGCCATGCAAGGCACTTCTTTCACAGTTGGGGCTGGAGTTAGAGACGGCACGGATGGTTCCTACCTCTCCTGCTTCTGGGATGTTCCTCTGGGAGTCCTTGAACACTTGTGCACCCTGGAAGGTGGCCTTCCCTTCCCCCCCTCTCCCCTCCCTACCAAACCTCCCTCTCCTGCTCTGGGCCCTGACTCCCTGTTGTTACACCAAAGACCCCAGCCTGAAGGATGGTGATGCCACAGAACAGACGGACTTCGGGGAAGAAGTGCCCACTTCCTGAAAGGTTTGTGCACATCTTGGTCCAGCAAGGCCTTTCAGTTGTCACTTAGGGCCATCCCCTGCCCGATCAGGCCACAGATGTTCCCGGAGCTCTGGCTGCCCTTGCCCCTAGGCCCCCTCTCGGGGACCAGCTCTGCCGGATATCTCAGAGACTTGCCCTCAGACCCGAAATGCTCTGCGGCCTACAGAAAACCTTTCTCCTGACCTGCCCCACGGCCTCCATCAGCAGCTCCATGACTGCCCTAAGCCTCTGGTCCCTTGGTCAGGTGCTGGGAGAGGGTTTCTGGGCCCGAGGACATAGGTAGTGCGGTGTGCGGAGCAGGGTGAGTTGGAAGATGGTAGGACCAAGGCCATGGTCCTGGTTCCCAGGGGTAAGGGGTGGCCAGTGGAATGAAGGGCAGGCAGGGCAGCAGGCACACGGAGCAGCGAGGATGGTCTCGGGGGCGTGGTCCCAGGATAGGAGCTTGAAGCCAGGCAGGACCGAGGATGGGGAGCCCAGAGTCTGTGGGCGGCCCAGCTCCCTTCACTTCTGCTTTCCTGGCTTTGCCTTGGGCTCAAAAATAACCACCTCCACCCAGCAGCTCCGCTCTACCTGTCCAGTAGCCTTTGTCATGTCTGTGGCCTTCCCGTATCTTTTGCATATACTTCCTACGTCTGGAGAATTTTCCATGTTGTGAGTCCGCCCAGTTACGGTAGAAGTCAGAACTTGCTCCTCTGCCTGCCGAGGGGCAGTTACTATGACCAGGATCTGCTGCTTACACATCCCTACATGGGAGGGGTCCTCTGTGGGAAAGCACGGTGGTGGGGGCATCTGGCCCTTCTGGGCAGTAGTGGCAATTTCTGGGGCCATGCCTAGAGTAGGGTTATGTGTGGTATGCTGGCGCCATTTTGTCTTCTCTAGGCAGTTCCTGCTCTGTGGCTTGGCGGTATTGTTCTTGGCTTCATGGCATCCAAGTCTGACTCTTTGATCTCCTGAGGGTTCCGTGAGCCTCATTATATCTTTTAATAACTTACTTTTCTGCATAATCTAGCTAGAGTAGATTGTGTTGTTTGCAACTCAGATCCCTGATTGGTTTACCTTTTCTCCCCACTAGGACTCTTAGAAAACTCACCCCAGAAGGGGACAGAGAAGGAATCCCAGCCAATACTAACAGTTATTAACCCTTTAAATTAGCTGGCGCTCATAAAGCATGTCCACATCCACCATCTTACTTGCTCCTGTGTGACCCATCTCTGAGTTGTTAGCGCACCTCCAAATTCTCAGAGATTATGGGATTACCCTTTCCTGTAATATTTAAATACATTGGCTTGAGTCCCTATCACAGATAAGGTTAAGACCTCAAGATGTTCCCCCCCCCCCCCTCCGCCCAGTGTCTTGGGGAAGTCTTGGAAACAATGAGGTTTATTCCGGTCTGCCTCCAGTGTTCTGCTTCTGCTTGAAGTCCTTACTGTCCTCCTCTCCTCCTTTTCTGCATGGCATCACCTCTGCCCAGACTCCCCTCTCCCTCTGGGCTCCCTCTGCTCCCCAAAGGACCACCACAACAAGGCTGAGACCACCAATACAGGCTGTGGAGCAGAATTTAATGAAATTTAGGAATAAGAAAAGGGAGATGACATCACATAACAGCATGGTAGACACACATAGAAAAGCACGTAAAACATCGATATATATTTTAACGAGTTATTTTATTTATTTTTTTAAAGAATTTATTTATTTATTTGACACAGAGAGAGACACAGCGAGAGAGGGAACACAAGCCGGGGGAGTGGGAGAGGGAGAAGCAGGCTCCCCGCGGAGCAGGGAGCCCGATGCGGGGCTCGATCCCAGGACCCCGGGATCATGACCTGAGCCGAAGGCAGACGTTTAATGACTGAGCCATCCAGGCGCCCCTTAACAAGTTATTTTAAAGTGAACACCTGTATAACCATCACCCAAGTCAAGACATAAGACATTGCCTCCAGAAGCCTCCCATGTGTCCCTTGTATTCTATGTATTGTAAAATATATTGTACATTCAGAAGAGTGTGTTGAACAGATAGATGCAATCTGAAGAACAATCATGAGATGAGCACTTGTGTGTGTGTTACATGCGGTGTTACTAGTACCTTAGAATACTTTTGTGTACCACTCCCCGATCGTAACACCCCCCCACCCCCAATCCTTTCGTTCGATTTTCTGTGTGTATACGTCCTCCCAGATAGTGGAGTGTTTAGTGGTTGTATCCATCAGCACTCTGGCAGGAAACAGCACACAAGCAGGGCAACCGGGGGAAAGATTAATGAAGAGACTGTCTACAAGGTGTGAGCAGAGTTAAGGGAAGCCGGGGCTGGTAACATTACTACTCTTAGACCTGAGGAGTCAAGAGGAAGAAGCAGTTCCCAGAACCTGGAGGGAGAGAACTCACGCTGGGGCCTTGAATAGATGGTGGAGCCACCTTCTGTGATGGGACCAGAAGGGGCCAGGGCCAATCTGCTTGGCCTCACTCTCCTTCTTCCACGTCCTGCCGCTACCTCCATTGGCCAGACCCAACTGGACACCAGTGAGCTAAGCTCACAAAGGAGCCCAACCAGGTGACTGTAAAGGTCAGCTCCTGGGTTTGGAGTGGGGTGGAGAAGGGTGAAGAATGGATCTGGATTAGGTGAGGGAGAGGGGGGCAGATAGAGCCAGAATTGAGAACCAGAGTGGCAAACACAAAGCTGGCATCTAAGGGAAAGCCTGCTGGTGTTGGTTGAAGATAGAGAAGATAAGCTGAAAGAGTCCTTGGGGCACTGTATGGCTTCTGAATCGCCAAGAGTTTACAAAAGCCCTTTCTGGAGACATTGCTGGAGAAGGCCACGAGTGAGCCAAGGGCATCTGGTAGGGCTGGGCTGTGGGCCACATACAGGACACCTGGCAGAAGAGTGAGCTGCTTTACACTTTTCCATTCATTATAAGCTCCCTACAGCCTACGTCCTGTTCTCGGGAGCAGGGTAAACCAGAAAGTCCCGTCCGGTGGCCACAGACCAGGACAGGAAGCCATGAGCTTCACCAGCACATGGTCAAGTCAAGTCCAGGGCAGAGCAGATCTGGGCCAGGCTCACCCAGGCCTCTGTCCTCAGGATGGCAAGACAGCCCAGTGCCAGTGGGCTTGCTGGCGGTGGGACAGACTCCCTGGGGGTGGCTCTCTGCCTCCTATCTGGGTGGGCTCTGCTGTGTCCTTTCTTTTTCCCTCAGTTTACTCTTAAGTTTGGGGGACATATTGTCCAGCAGTTTCCTGAAAACATATTGCCCAGGAGGGATTGTGATGTCACACATCTCAAACTGTCTTTATCCTCATACATTATTGGTCATTTGGCCTGATGGAGGGTTCTAGATTAGAGAAATTTCCTCCACCATCTCAGATATTCCTTCATTGTCTTCTTGTGTCCCCAGTACTACTGAGGAGACGATCAAAGCCATTCGGATTCCTTGGCATGCGACCTGTTTTCCGTCACTCCCTAATGCTCAGAGAAGTGTGTCATGGCCCTGGGTGCGTGCAGTGTTGCACAGCTGTGCCTGGGGTGGGTCTGTTTTCACCTTTCCTCCAGGCTCTTCTCTCTGTGATTTCCCGCCAATATCGGATCTCCTGGGCCAATCCTCCAATAGCTGAAAGCTTTTCTCTCCTACTTTCCATTTCTGTGTCATCTTTTTTTCCTTCTGATTTCTAGGAGAATTCCTCGATTTTTCTTCCAATTTTATCTTCCAAACCTCCTACTGCTGCTATCATGTTTTGAATTTCCAACAGTGTTTTGTTTTTGTTCTCAGAGCTTTAATTTTCTTAAGTCACTTTAGGGTGGGGCTGGCCAAACATTGTCTTTGCTGGGGAGAGATCTGGGTGTGCCATTTGTTGGGACAGCCCCAAACATCAGTACTAAGGTTTTCCTCTTGAGCAGGCCAGGCTTTCCAGAGAAGACTCTTCTAACCTCCTGCCCAGAGGGGAAAGCTGTATCTGCCAGCATTTCAGGGTGCTTGGAGCTGAGGGAGTGCTGGGGATAGGGTCACAATATGCACAGAATTCCCCAATTTCCCTGCCTTCTCTTCAGCACCCCCCAAATTGTGCCTAATCCCCAGCAGGATGGGGAAGGGGATAAGGGTCCAGGCATCTGACTGTTCCTTAAACAATCTCCAACCCATCCTTCCTTGTAACTCCCTCTTCCCCCCTTCCACCTGCAGAGAGTCCCACTACCCCAGTTTCTGAGCCTTTTGAGCATCCCGCTTGCCCCCCTCTGCCCACCCCCGCTGGCTTTGGAAGAGCCTTTCTCTCTTGGTTAGGCCAGTTACTGCTCATCTGCCGGCTTCCCAGGTTGGCCTGTGGTTCTTTCCTCTTTGGTTTTCCTCATGCTTCCCCTCTTGCTGTTTCAGTGAGATCTGGGGGAAAAGTGACCCTAGATGTGTATGTTTAAGCTGAAACTTTAACCTGAAACCCTCAGGTATTCATCTTACACGAGCCCCCTGGGCACGTCCTGAGAGCAGGAACTCCTTGGCCCTCTCCTCCTCCTCCTCAGCTCCCCCAGTGCTGCTTGGATGTCCCTCTCTCCACCCACCCCTCGGAGCCCCCCTCCAAGGCCCTTATCCCACCACGAGGTCCAGGCCACACCCCAGATTCTTCTCAATGTCCTACTCCAAGCCGTCTGGCCCTCCTGCTCTCCTCCCCTCTTCATCCAGGCTGGATCCCTGTTGTCCGCTTACTGCGGCCATCCGTGGGCTCTGCCGTCCCAGACCACGGAGCCCTCCCACACACCAGGCAGGTGCGTGGCGTAAGGCAGCAGGGCGCCCCTGGCCAGGTGGCCTCTTCAGAGGAGCCGTGGGTGTGGGCTTGGGCTGACGCTTCTGGGGTGCGGGGCCACAGCATCTCGGTGGGCCTGAGTCCAGCACAGCCGTGGTGGACACTGCCAGGCCCGTGTTCGGGTCCCGCCTCAGCCTTGGCCTCAGCGGCTCTCTGCATTTTTTTCCTTGAAGGTTTCCTCTGACGCTACAAAAACTAGGCATCCCCTGCAAGTGAAGGGTGGCTGATGCACCCAGGGGCCACCCTCAACACAGGGGCGGGGGGGCTGGTGAGGAGTTTATGGAGAGATGCCCAGACTCTCCTCCTCCACACAACCCCCCTGGAGCTGAGCCCCAGGTGCCCATGTGAGGAGCCAGCCCTCCCAAGCAACCACTGCTTCTTCCTGGAGTCACAGTCCCAGTAAACTAGTTGAGCCCAAGTCTTGTCCTAGGCTCTGCTAATGGGCTATCCCAAACTAAGAGAGCTGTGAATGGGGATATGGCAGGTAGCCCTTTATGTTACTGTTCTTCCTAGGAACCTTCCCCTAGCTCCCAAATCCACATCCTGAGCCCCCTGCCCCCCATCCTTTGCCTTCACCAAGGGTTCCTCCAGGGGCTAAGTTTGGCCAGTGCCCTCCTGCCAGCCCTACCCACTGCGGCTGGGCCGTCCTCCTCATCTCTCTTCAGAATGACAGCCACATCCTCCTGACTGGTCCCCTTCAGCTTCTCCGCCCCAACTGGGTCAAGTGGCTCTCTGAAACCCTCCAGATTTGGGGAGGTTTGTCACAGTAGAAAACCACCCTGGATTTTTATAATGCAAAGGTCTTTCTGCCCCCAAACACTTCCCACGGTCCAGCCATGGAATGGGGTTGGCTTGGAGTACTAACAGCTCTTGGGGTGTGGGGTGCAGGGGGGTGGGTCATGGCCATGGAGGAAGCAGTTGTTTTTATTTCCAATCCTGGGGTGTCTGCTCCCTCCCCACCCCTTCTCTGTCAGAGACTGCTGTCCCCCATTCTGGCACAGATCCAAGCTCCAGGAGGGGCTCATGAGTTTTGAGACCTGTCCAGTGAGTCTACTCAGATTCATCTGGAACTTTGCCCCTAGGGAAGATGGATGGTCCATGATGGACAGTCAAGAAGAGAGACAGACTGACAAGGGAAAGACAAAAATGGAGAGACAGGGGGACATGGGAAGTGGGATAAGGGGAGGGGAGAGGAATAGGGGCAGTTTGGAGCCCAGGAGAGGGGCTCAAGTGGAGCCCTTGGGAAAAGAGTGAGGTACCTGTCCTCTGTGTGTAAGTAGGGGGAGTCAGGCTATGCTGGCAGGGGCTGAGGAGGGTCAGAGGAGGAAGGAACAAGGGTGGTCTCTGGCACAGCATGGGGCTGGTACTGCTCTGCTGGAGGCTTATTGGGGGGCCTTGGGCAAGACCTTCCCCTCTCTGTGCCTCTGTGGAAAGAGGAGGCTCAGGGCACCTGGGTGGCTCAGTCATTAAGCATCTGCCTTCGGCTCAGGTCGATCCCAGGGTCCTGGGATCGAGCCCCGCATCGGGCTCCCTGCTCGGCGGGAAGCCTGCTTCTCCCTCTCCCACTCCCCATGCTTGTGTTCCCTCTCTCGCTGTGTCTCTCTCTGTCAAATAAATAAATAAAATCTTAAAAAAAAAAAAGAGGAGGCTGGGAAAGCTCCTCTTTCATTTAGTCTGCATCCCTGTCCGTCCTTCTCTGCTCCTTCCTCTCCCCTTCCTGGAGATTGCCTCTTCCATGCAGCCTCCCTGATTTTTCTCACCTCTCTGGTGAGAGGGCTAATGTCCCTTCAGCTACAGCCGGGGCTCCTCTGGCAGCAGGACCTCAGCTGCTCACAGTGCACTCTGGGGTTCTGTGTTTAGGAGGTGGGCTCCCCCTGGGTCTGGGAGCACTGCTGAGGTAAGGATGGCCTCCCTTTCTTTCCACTTTCTTCATGGGGACTCGATAGCCCCATCTGAGGCCTGTACCAGGGAAGATGAAGAAGGCAGGAGCTGAAAGACCCTAGAAGGGGCATCTGCCCCCTGGAAATAAGGATGACAGGGCCTGGGGAACAGCAGGGCACCAGGGGGAAGCTTCTGGGCCGGGCCCCGGCTCAGATCTTGCCCAGGCAGACTTACAGACACTCCCAATGCCCTGTGGTCAGTGCCAGGATATGAAAAGTCTAGGGTAGAGTGGAAGCCCAGAGAAGGTGTGACTGGCCCAGCTGGGAGTGTGGGGTGACCACCAGGGAAAGTTAGGGAAATGTCCTGGGCTGAGCTGAGTCTTGAAGAATGCGTAGTTTTTGGTCAGGTGGAGGAAGGGATGGAAGGGGGTGGGTGTTCCAGGCAGGGCCTCTGCTGGCCCATATGGTACCTTTGTGTGAATTAGACAAAAGTGCCCCCTCGGGGCAGATGCAGCCCCATGCCTGCGCACACAGCATGGTCTGGATTTGAGCCCCCAAGTGAGCTCGCAGTCAGCCATTATTCTGCATGTCACCGTGCAGAGCAATCTCTGACTGGCAGAATGACTCCTGAAGATGTCCACGTCCCGATCCCCGGAGCCTGTGAATGAGCTGCTTCCCATGGTCAAGGGGACTATGCAGATGTAATTAAATTAAGGATCTCGAGATGGGGAGATGATCCTCGATTATCTGGGCTGGCCCTAAAGGCAATCAGAAGGGTCCTTATAAGAGGGAAACAGGAGTGTCAGCCTCAAAGAGAGAAGGTGTAACCCAGAAACGAGGTCAGGAAGAGAGAGACTGGAAGAGGTTACCCAGCTGGCTCTGAAAATGGAGGAAGGGGCTCTGAGCCAAGGGAGGAGGTGACATTTTGAAGCTGGGAAAGATCAGGAAATCGATTCCTTCCTAGAGCCTCCAGAAGGAGCTTCTTGATTTTAGCCCCTTAAAACCTGTTTTTGGACTTGCAACTTCTGGAACTGGAAGATAATCCGTCTGTGCTGTTTTGAGCCACCATGTCTGCGGGGGTTTGTGCCGTAGGAGCTCAGGTTTGAGCCATGGTGCTTTCGGAGAGCACCGTGTCTGGAGCCCAGCCTGGCTGAGAAGAGAGACAGGAGAGGTATTCCGGGATTACCAAGGGCCTCCTCAGTCCGAGAAGAGAAAGACAGCACAGAGGGCAGAGTCCTCTCCTGCCTCATCCTCTCGTTCCTTGCCTCGCCCACCCGTGGGGCCAAAGCTCCAAAGGGCCACTTGAGATAAGGAATAGCAAATGCTGGAGAATGTTCTGAGGGTCCAGTTGGGAAACGGTTATTGGCCCCCAGTGTATGGCCAGCATGTGCACACCCATACGCACGCACACACGGACACCGGGAGGGGTTCTAGTCTGCCCATGGCCCGTCTCCTCATTTACCTTCTTCCTCACAGAGCCAAGGTGAGGCGGCTCACCCTCAGCAGTCACAGGTGCCCTAGGTGCGGCCCTGCAGGGACTATCTGATGCCAGGTGTCCCAAGGTGACTGTCCTTTGGGGCAACCAGGTCTCACAGATCTGAACCCTGGGCGGGGATGCTCAGGGGGTGCGGGAAACTGAAACCGATTTTTTGTTGACACCTGTGATCACTGCTTGGGTGAAAGTCTGGTCGCTTCATCTGAAGGATCAGGATGAATCGGATTAATCACAAAGCCCCACCCGGGATGCTAGAGGGGCTCGGAGTGCCTCCCACTTCCTCACCTCGGCAGACATCTGGCTCTCTGTCTGGGCACCTTCCCCACTCCTGATCTGCCTGCTTCACCCCTCCTGAGTGCCCGGGTGGCACCCCATGAACATCCACGCCCCCAGGGGGCCCCTCCACCATCCAGCTCTCCCACCACCACCGGCAGCCTCGCACGGTCTCTCCTGGAGGCAGTGACAAACAAGCTCAACCCAAACTGATGTGAGCAAAACCGCCGCGTGTTGGCCCCCTTCTCAGGCGGCCCAGGCCTGTGGTCCCAAGGCAGCTGCAAGCTGTTCTGGAGCACACCCTCCCCTGTCAAATTTTATATTTACGTTTATATTATGTATATATAATATTTGCATCATTAAATATTATTAAATTTTATTTATACTCTAAATATGAATTTCATAGACAAATATGAAATGTACATAGAACATTTGTATGTGAACTTTATGTTTATAAGATAAGGAAAAAAGAGAATTTTAAAGGAAACGCTGTTCCCTTTCTTTCTCTTCCTCCTCTGCTGGCCTGGGTCTCTGGGCCATGGCAGAAGGGAGTTGCAGTAGGAGATTAGAAGAAAAGCTTCGTAAAGCTTAGTAGTGTGTCTTTAAGAACGAAATGTCAGATGGAGGACCATTAGAATTCTAAATGCACTTACCCTTGACCTAACAATTCCACTTCTATGAATGTCTCCTGTAAATATATGACACTTGTTCAAAACAACATAATCAGAGGGTTATTCAGTGTCGCATTATTTGAAGTAGTGAACAGTTCAAAAAAAGCATTAATTGCCATTAATATGTGATTGGTTAAACAAATTAGAGTATAGTCATACAATGGGATACTATGATAATGTGCTGTCATTAGCCGAGAATGAGGTATCTCTACACTGGTATGAAATCTCTAAGATATGTTAAATAAATTTAAAAAAAAACCCTAATGCAGGATATTGTGCAACCATTTATACAAAGACTGCGTGTGTGCGATGTGTGTGCATGTGGACACTTGTGCATGCAGACTTAGATTTATAAAATATAGCATGTCTGGAAGGCACTAACTATGGGCAAGGATGTGCTCCTCTGGGGAGCCTCTTCGGGTAGCATTAGCATCGTTTGAACTTTGTACAGTTTGTTTGTATTTACCTATTCTAAAATAATAAGAGTTGACTCTTCTAAGCAGTTCAAAATAATGAAAACATGAATAAAAATAAGTGAAGTGCTTAGAACAGAGCCTGGCATGCAATAATCCCTGGGGAATTTCATATGTTAGTCCGCCTCCCCCAAGGCTGACCCGGGTACTTCTCAGTGTCCCCACTGCATTGTGTACACACCTTCATCCTAGCCTTATATTAGTGTGTAATAACTGCGCATATCCACGCTTGTCCATCCAACTGGACCAAACACACCTCCAGGTCAAGCACAATACTTTTTCACCTTCTGTACCAAACAGAGACGCTGGCAGATAGATTGTTGAGTGAATGAATGTATTAGAGGGGAAAACGAAGCCATAGGCCCTGCCCTCTAGAAGCTCAGGGTCCAGTGGTGGGAGAAGAGTCACACATGACACATTTCAGTGAATACAAGCCGCATATGGCAATGACCCTGTGAGCCTGGAGATCTGGAGGAAAGAGAAGGAAAGAGTCCCGAGCGCAGAGAAGTGACTGTAGTTGCAGGGACGGTGTTCAGGCCTGCAAAGACAGGAGTCAGCAAAGAGCTGGTCCAGGGCCGATGAAACATGGAGGCTGCAGCAGAAGCACTGGGTCTGAGGTGGTGGGACAATATCGGAGGGACCTAGTCCTGAGCAAGCCAGTGGGCCTCTGCTCAGTTGGCCCACTTCTCTGTCAGCCAGGCTGGGAGGGGGCTCAACCATCCTATCCCTCCACTACGGCCTTCCATCTCAGAGCCATGCAAGGGCATCTGAATGGTACCTGAGCTTCACCATCTGCTTCTCTGGGCTAGCACTCAGAAATGGAGCTGGGTGGCCAGCCAGTCCCCCGTCTTGGTCTCCAGCCGTGTGGGAACTGGGTGTTTTGTGATTTTTGGAAGTTCAGTCCTAGAGTCTGACAGCATGTATGCATCCGTTTCTAGACTTGTCCTAAAAATTGGCCGACTTGCTTGGAATGGTTATCAATATGATAATTCACCTGGTCATTAACCAAGACCTGACTTAAACCTGTTAGGTCTTGGGGAGCAGTCTGGAAGGGGGCACAAGACTCAGGAATACCAGTCAATCTCCCCAAAGGGAGAATGTTCTTGTTAATCTGTCACTGCATAACAAACCACTCCAAAACTCAGTGGCTTTAGAACAACCACTATTTAATTCTCTCTCGTGGTTCTGTGGATTGACTGGGTTCAGCCAGCTGGTTCTTCTGCTGGTCTTGCTTCAGGGTGTCTCATGCAGGTGCATTCAGATCAAGGCTGGGGCCGAAGTCATCCGCAGGCTCAACAGCTAGACCTCTCTTCCTCTCCACGCGGGCTCTCCACATGGTCCCTTCAACAGGGTAGCCAGATGTCTTCCATGGTGACTCCAGGATCTTAAGAGAGAGGAAGTAGAAGTTGCTATTTCTCCTAAAGGCTAAGGCTGGAACCGGCACTGAATCACCTCTGCCACATTCCGTTGAATGGTGTGTGTCTCAGGCCAACCTGGATTCAGCGTGGAAGGGGGCCTACCTCATGGCCTGAGTGTGCGTCATCGGAGACCCTCGTTGGAAACCAGCTTACACAGCCCTGCAGAGCCATGGAGGTGATAGCTGAGACACCAAGGAGGGACTCACGTGAGGGGTGGTCTGTGATGTCTGTGACGGATCCTCCCCCCCCCCCACCCCATGCTGATCTTGGCTCTCTGGCATGGAAGAGCCGAGACCAGACAGATCTCCTTTATACAACCCCCTCCCTGCTCTAGCCACCCATCCTGCCTGTGCTCAGGGCCTTGACCCCACTGTCCTCTGAATGGGTGCCCCCTGACTGGCCCCTTTAACGCACAGGCTGAAAGAAGCCTCGAGTTTGGGAGTGAGTGTCCGGCCATCGTGGGGGAAGTTCCAGGCTCATATACCCAACTGCTTCCTGGGTTGTTCTACCCGATGTCCCAAAGGCACGTCAAACTCAGTGTCAAGAACTAATCCCCCACCTCCTGCTTCTGAGGGAAGCTTTAACCGGGAGCTCCGAGCTCACTTGCCCTTATAGAGGAGATGGCTCAAGGGACTTCAAGTTGACTCTATTATAGTAGAAAAGAAAAATCAAGTTCAATCAAGTCTGGAAGTGCTCTTGATCTAGAGTAAAATGTGGGTGATAATCGTGCCTGGCTCAAGATTATCTCCTGATAAACACACTGGATAAATTTTGTGGAAGAGTTTAAAAGTGTAAAATGCTGTAACGGAGGGAGGGACTGAAATTTAAGGAGGGGTATTTGACTTCTGTTGGTTTATCTGTCTAGTAGCCATTCCTCACTTCTGATAACAGGACCCCTCTTTCTTCCCCTTAAGAAACCTATTCCAGGTGGTTTGGATGGGGCTGGGCTGCTTGAGAAGTAGATACATGCTTCAGGCTTAGCCAGTCAGAGAACTCCAGATCTCTGACCATCAGGACTGGTTCGGAAATGGGCATGTGACCTCAGACAAGACCGATCAGAATCCTCCACGCTTTTTCTGCTGGAGTTCTTGGCAAAGATTGTTTCTATCCACTTAAATTGCTAAAATCAGTCTGGCTTCCCGCATGGGGAGACTCAAGTTAGGAAATACAGAAAGACATCATTCTAGCCTCTGGATCCAACACTGCCTGAAGCCAGAACAACTCTGACTTTTCAGTTCCATGAGTCAGTCAATACATTATCTTTTTTGTAGCCTGATTCAGTGTGTCTAAAACCAAAAAACCAAAAACCCTCTTTCTATTCATTTTCACCATTCCACGACTGACTTAAAGACCTGACTCAAATTCTCTTTTTCCAAGAGGCCTGCTTGAGTAACCCCATCATGTAGTATACAGTGGTTCCGATTTCATTACCTTGTACTGCTTTGTCTGTAATATTATAAACGTTTTGGGGAGTGAGTGTTTCTGGAACCCATGGGTCCTTCCAAGTCGCATGGGAGTTTCTGGAGGGCTGGAGTGTGCTGTGTGAGCTGTGGAGACCTGCATATGGGGTTCCCTGCCCGGGGTGCGGTGGGTGAGTGTGTGAGGACATAGGCACCCATGTGAGGCCATGAGGACAGGCGTGGGTGTGTGCGTGTGATCAGAGCAAAGGTGACGTGCATACCTGCGCGTGTGAGCACGGAACCAGAAAGACAGGTGGTGAGACTGGCTCGGGGACATGTTCCCTGCAGGGCTGGCAGGAGTGTCCCTGCTTCAGCCTCAAAGACCAGGCACGTGTGTGGCAGAGGAACCCAGAAGTGCCCTCCGCAGAGCGGCTGCAGTCTCGTGGTGTGGCCTTGGGCTGAGACTTCTTTGACCTCCACAGCTCAGCTCAGATTCTCCAGCCACAGAGGCCTCAGCCCTTTCATTTCTGTCTCCCCAGCAGCTAGCGCAGGTCCTGGCATGTTGTCAGAGCCCAGTGGGTCGTGTGGAAGGGGTCGACGAAGGAAGGAATGCTCTGCATCAGATGATGGCCTCCCCTCCTTCAAGCAGCCCAGGGAGGAAGTAACACCCCTTCTGCAGTCGGGCAGGTCAGTGGTCTGCAGGGGTGATCCTCTGACCCACTCCCTGTGTTCTCCTCTCCTCCTGCTTTGTATGGTCAGGTGTCCCTGCCCGAGACACGCTCCTCCACCTCCCCCGCCCCTGCACAGCCGACCATCCGGTAGGTCTCAACTTAGACACAGCTTCCCTGGGAAGCCGGCCCCTGCACACGCTCACACACACTCCGGGTAGGTGCTTTTTCCAGGGGCCCCCCAGCACTGGTCCTGGAATTTATGGAAGTGCTTACCACATTGCGCGATAAATGCTAGTTTGTCTCCACTGGGCCTCCATGTTTGAGTGTCTGGGGGCTGGGATTGTGTCAGATTCTGTTTTGGTTTTCTTTCCACTGCCTGGTCTCCATTTGTTCATTTATGCGACAGCGATTTAGTGAGTACCCACTAATGTGCCAGGCACTGTTCTGGATGCAGGCGGTGTGGACATGAACGTGACAGAGAAGCTCCCTGCTCTCATGGAGCCTCCACCTTAGTTGGGTGGGGAGAGAGACAACCGACAAGCAAACAAATACTCAGATCAGAAACAGATCATTTCAATGAGGCTAAGTGCTGTAAAGGCAAGAAATCCTGGTTACACCACTGAGAGCCTCGAGAGCCTGGAGGGGTCAGAGAATGCCTCTTTCAGGAGCCGATGTTTGAGTGGAGACAGGCAGAAATCTGGGGGAGAATATCCTAAGCAGAGGGAAGAGTTGAAGTACTCCCCCGAGGTAGACACTATACCCTGCCCTCCAAGTTTGCACAGCAGGATGGAGGCTGATGTAGAGGAGGAGTGGGGAGAGCTGAGGTCAGAGAGGCAGGCTGGCGCCCTATTTTTATAGAATTGCAGGCCATGGCAAGGAATCCGGGTTTTATTCAAGTTACAATAGGGAAGTGCCATGCTCCTATTTAAAATCTTCCAAAATCATTCTGGCTGTTCTGGTAGGATGGATTGTAGGGGACAAGAGGAGGCCAACAGTCACATGGGGAGAGATGGGCAGTCACGGACATGGGGAAGAAAGGATGGACCAGGATACACTGAGTTGAATTTACAGGACTTGCCGATGAATCTCATGTGGCTTGGAAGAGAAAGTGGGGAACCCAGGAGGCCTGCTAGTCTTGAAAGACTGAGTGTGTGCGAGTGGCGGTTATGAAGATGGGACAGATCAGATTGGGGTGGGGACAGAAAGCAAAAGTTTAGTTTTGCCTGTGTCAATTTTGAAATGCCTGGTAGATATCCAAAAGAGATGACAAGGAGATATAAGCCTGTAGCTCAGTGGAGAGGTCAGAGTTGAAGACGCAAGTGTAGGAGGAATCAACATACAGATGGTTTTAAAGCCTTGATGAGATCATCTAGGTAGAGCATGTCTAGAGAATAGTAGAACAATGACCAGGCCCTAACACCTGACAACGTTTAGAGGTTGACGGAAACCAACAAAGGGGCCTGAGATGGTCAGAGAGAGAGACACAGGAGAAGAAAAATAGGGAGGTGGTTTTCCCCGAAACCAAGAGAAGAGAACATTTCAATGAGGAGACTCAGGCAACCATTCTAGCAATGCTGATAGATCCAACAAACTGGCAAAGAAGTGACATGGGTTTCAACAATGTGAAGGTTGCTGGAGATCTTGACAAGGCAGTTTTAGTGGAGTGTTGGTAATGGAAGCCCATTGGGGGTGGGTATGGAGAGAATGGGGGTGAAGAAGTAAGAGCACCAGGTAGGGAGATCTTCCTAAAGGAATTTCACTGTGATGGAGAGCAAACCATTGGGGCAGAAGCTGCTGGGGGAGATGGGGCATCCAGGGGAAACTTTTTAAATTTCTTTTGTTTTTGTTTTGATTTTTGCTTTTAAAGAGATTGGAGCTCCTAGAGCATTTATGTATGCTGATGGGAAAAATCCTGTGGAGAGGGAAAATTATGCTGGAGAAGGGAAGATAAAAAGAGAATTCCACAAGCGAAGATCTTGAGGGAGCAAGAAAGATGGCATCCAGAGCTCAAGACCGAGCTGGCTTTAGAGAGGAATTGGGTTGAGTAGATGGGTACAGATCCAAGTAGACTTATAGTTTTAGTGGTAGAGAATGAAGCATTTCTATTTTCTCAGTGTCATTTAGGACAAAGTGATCAGCTGAGGAATAAGTGGCCTTTGGGGACGAGAAGGTAGAGTGAAAATGCCAGAGATGTATAGGGAGAACGCCATGTTGGGTGCCCCTTTGAGAATTCTATCGGTTGGGTGCCATCACGCAGTGCATGTTTCTCTCTAGCCACATTGTGCCACATGGGTGCAGGCAGAGAGGAGGCAGAAGTTAAAGCACATGGCCTTTGGACAACCCAGGGTTTGGGCCTGACCGAGAAGGTGAAGTGTCTCAAGTGTTCTCGTTGAACTTGGCCTCACCAACAGAGAAGTCTGCCCCATCCCTGCCAGCCCCCACTACGTTCAGGGCCAGGCCTCTGGACTGCTGGGGGAACTACCTGGGGGTGGGATAGAAGGATGAGATCACTGAATGGAATGCTCATTCCTGCTCACCCAACCCTCCTCACCCCCGCGCAGGCACAACATAGAGTAATCACTCCCATATGGTGGACCCAGGAACACAAAGATAGCACAGTGTGGGGCTGGGCCCTGGCCTCTGACAAACAGGCTGTCCTGGGACCCAGCCCAGCCACAAAGAGCTTCCCAGAGGAGTTTTATTGGGGTGCATGTGTGTGTCTCTCTTCTTCACTGTCAGGCACCCACTTGCCTCTGGAGAAAGGGCTCCTTCATCCCTCGGGTTAGTCATCCACCCCTGCACAAACAACGGGCCCTTTCCACAGCTTTCTCACCCACCCTGGGCCAGGGCCTAGCACAGTAGCTGGCACAGAAAGATGTTTCATAAATTCTTATTGAACAAATGAATGAGTGGACACATCAAAGCAACCATCCACCCAAGGCAGGAAAACCCTTGCCTTTTGCCTGGCCAGATATTGAGCAGTCCCTCCCCCATCTCTTCCCTGCAGTGGAGCCAGGATGAACGAGACCGGCTCAGGCAGAGCAGGAAGGTCTCCAGGTTCAAAGGAAGCTCCCCCTGAGAGGGGAGGGCAGAGACAGTTCTCAGGGGCTGAGGAAAGAAAGAAAGCCTTTCCCTGCCGTGAGTCTGGTACAAAAGGGCCTGGTGTCAATTCAGTTCTGGACACCATGCTGGGCATCAGCTTGACTGCCTTCTCTCGTGACCTCCTGGTCATAACCCTTTGGTGGCCGGAGCAGCCTCTGGTCCACAGGCCCCGGCTCCACCAGCTGTAGTGAGGCTCTTGACCTCAGGCTGAGGGCCCTCAGAGAGAATGGTCACCTGCAGGGCCAAGAGGTCAGCCAGTCAGGGATCCCACCAAGAAGCAGTTGCCATTTCCAGCAGGGCTCCCAGTTCTGGTTTAAGCCGAAAGGATTGCTGAAGAAGACCTGCCCCCGTGGGGACCAGGCCTGAGGGGAGATGGGCCCTCATGCCCATTCTCCTGCTCCTCTATCCATCTCACCTCTTCCTTGTCGCCAGGATACCCTGGTCCTCAATACCCTGGTCAGCTAGGTGAGAAATGGAAACCCCAGTTGGTGTTCTGGAAGAGTTCTGAGCCGTCAACCACAGGGAATACTTGCTGAGCCCTCCTGGAGGGGTTGTCAATCTGGCTGGGAGCCAGGAGAGAGAATAAGGCCAAGTGGGTTGAGGGCCCAGACGTGGTACAGGTGAGAGGTGCCCACACCTGGCCCCAGACTCCCTTGGAGGGGCTAACAGTGCCCTGCTGGGCAGGGGTGGGCCTCGGCTGCTAGGCTGCTAGTGGGAGACAGGCCCTGGGAGCCGGGGATGCTTGAGACGGCTGATGGCCTGGCCAGGGCTGGGGAGAAAGGGGGAGGGCTGAGGGAGCAGCCAGGTCCAGGGAAATATCACCTGTGAGAAGACCTTAGAGGAGCTTCCAGGACAAGCAAGGAGGCCCCACGGGTGATACCTTCGCTAAGTGTATTCCTGTCCTGGGGTTGCCGGAACGACAACGTCCACAGACTGGGCACTTGAACAACAGAAATTTATTTTCTCACAGCTTCCAGCCTCACAGGGAAGCTGGAAGTCCAAGATCAAGGTGTCAGCAGGTTGGTTTCTCCTGAGGCCTCTCTCCTGGGCTTGCAGACGGTCACCTTCTCCTTGTTCCTCACATGGCCTTTCCTGGTGTCTCTCTCTCTTCTTACAAGGGCACCAGCCACATTGGCTTAGGGCCCGCCTTAACCTTGCTCTCCTCCTTAAAGGCCCGCTCTCCACATACAGTCACAGTCTAAGGTACTGGAGGTCAGCGCGTCTACATATGAATTTGGGGGGACACGGTGACTATGGGAAGGCTACCCTGATTGTGACCATGCGTGTCGTAGAACAAATAATTGGGCCCAAATAATAACACCAACAGTAGGAGCGGGAGCTCCTCCTCTGTGTGTGTGAGTGTGTGTGTGAGTGTGTGAGTGAGAGTGTGTCTGTGTGTGTGTCTGTGTGTGAGTGTGTGTCTGTGTGTGTGAGTGTGTGTCTGTGTGTGAGTGTGTGAGAGTGTGTGAGCGTGTGTGAGTGTGTGTCTGTATGTGAGTGTGTGAGTGTGTGTCTGTGTGAGGATGTGTGTGCGCGTGTGAGTGTGTGAGTGTGTGTGCATGCATGCACACAGGCATAGCAGCCTGCTGTTTACCCAACAGGCCCACTTGCTTTGGCTCACCTGATTTGTCCCAGAGCCTTGGAGAAGGACAGCTATTACTGGCCCATTTTATGGATGAGCCGAAGGAAGTTGCCCGGGTCGCACAGCAGACAAGGGGCAGCCCTGGCACCTCTCCCCAGGCTGCCATGGTGTCCTGGGTGCTCCTTGCCACTGCCCCGCGCTCTCCAGTGAGGTCACGGGTGAAGGTCTCACACCACGCAGCTGGAGGAGCCCCCAGCAGGCACCTGCGTGCTCTCTACCCTGCGATGAAGAAACGGAGGCGGCAAGCTGCTCCCTGGAGCTGAAGGGATTCACGAGGCCCGTAAGATTCCTGGCTGATGCACTCTCTTATCTCCTTGACTCACTTTGTTTTCAGGCTCTGACAAGCTCCTGATTTGCCCAGGGTCGGACAGGTCCTGGCACCCAGAGGCCAGGGCTTGTTTCCAGTCCCTCTAGACGCCCTGTGCTGGCTTCTGGAGACTTCCCCTGAGTGGGTCCCTCCAGGGTGGGCCATCCCGCCACAGCTCCACCCTGACAGCTTCTGTCCCTGCTCTCTGGGGTCTTTGTCCCTCCCATGCCTGAGAGCCCTGTACCCCGGGGCCTCAGCCTGGTCCCTCCATGGGGGTGTGAAGGGGCTCAGCTCACCAGGAGCCGCCCATGGAGGGATGACGGCTGTGGCCTGCAAGGTCTGGTGGGAGAGGCAGCCAGGAGGCCACAATGCCCAGTCTCCAGGACACTAGCCTGTTTGTCATGGAAGCCAGAAGAAGCCTTTCCTTGAATTAGCCCTGCCTGGTCCCACCTAGTAGGGAAGCCTTGACCGGCTGAGGCCTTGCTTTGGTTTCCTATTGGAAAGCTTCATCTAGATACTTCCAGGGAGCTCAAGCTCTCCAGTGCCTTCCTCCGTGGCCATGGCAGATGAAAGGCCAGAGGGCAGATCCTTCTCTGACCTGGCCATGATAGTGAGGGGTCTGTGGGAGGAGCACCGTGGGCCTGGAGGTCTGCTCACCTTTGATTGTCAGTGTCTTCCAGCCAAGCAAGCACTGAAGGGACCCAGAGGGTCCCCATCTGCAACTTAGGGTTTAACCACAGTGGCCTATGAGTGCATCCCCAACCCCCAGATGGCTTGGGCTACCTGGGATCTCTTCTAATCAGCCCCAGCATTAAGGCCCGGCCTCGCCAAGGCTAGCACATAGTAACCAACCACTGCCAGCCAGATGGTCCCCTAAAGATCCTCTCACTGACCGTGTGGAAATGGGGCCAGAGAACCCACTTGCTCAGGTCAGGTCCGTGACAAACTGGGTGCCACTCGGTTTGTCTTAATCGCTGCTGTACCCCAAGCTGACCACAGCGCCTGGAAGGTGGTGGACATTCAAGCATCCTTGTGGATGAATGGATTCAGGTCCCCAGGTAGTTCAAATCCCCTTCTCTGAGCCCCTCCCACCGGGGGGCATGGTCAAGGACTTGGTGCAGGTGCGAGGGGGACACCTCTCCATTTTCACCAGGAGCCCACAGGGGGTTGCCTGCACGGGAAGAGACTGCAAGTCTGACCAGGGCTGTTGCTGTGAGCGTGGGGCTTTTCAGGAAATAAAGAGGCATTGATTGTGTGAGACCTCTTGGCAGGTAATTGAGACAGGCTGATTCCCCTCAGACCAAACCCTGAGGTGCTCCGGGCTATGAGCTGGCATGGCGGTGAAAGGCGCTGACTGGGGCCTGGCCGGACTCCAGCAGGAGCGGCGTGGGAATGTGGCCTTTAGCCCCTGCTGGGCCCCATGTGAGGGAAGTTGGCCATGGCGGGGGTGGGGTGGGGGGGATCCATCAAGGGCCCAATACCAGGGCGGCCTCTGATGGACGCTTCTGCGCAAACCAGGCTTCCAAGGGCCCTGTGGCAGCCGCTTCTCCATGCCTTTTGTCCCCCTATGTGGGTTCCCAGGACCGCCTTTGGGTGGCTGAAGGGACTCATGGGAACTCCCCCATTCCCATGAGTGGATGTGGCAGGGCTGATCATCATGTGCTGTCACCGCCCCTCCCAAGGACAGCATCTGGCCCACTTGAGGGAGGGGTGAGGGTGGCCGGGGGACCCTGGCTGCACCAACCCGGTCGTCCCTTTCCTTCATGTCGTTGAAGAAGGTAGCTTTCTAAGCTCTGACACATCAGAGACTATCACGGGGGACAGGGGCTGGCGGAGGTGCGGGGAGGCGATCATGTCTAGGGGTTGTGAGTGGGTGGCCTGGCAGGCAGCGGTGGCCGCAAATGGGCCTGTTCTGCCGGATCTTCTTGGTCTGGCCTGGTTGCCCCAGAGCCTGAGGCCAAGGCCACAGGAAACCTGCCTTTCCTGTCCAGCCTTCCCGGCCCCTATCAGGCTCCCTGGGTGAGGGCAGGGCAATCGCACCAGCTCTCCCACAAAGCTCTCTGGGGCTGCGTTCCCAACAAACAAGATCTCACCCTAGGGGGCCCACTTGCTTTTTCCTTCTTGTCTGCCTGGTTCAAAGGAAAGTGGTAGACAGCCTTGGGTTCACATTCTGGCTCTGGTTCTTCCTAACTGGGGCCGGAGGAAAAGCCATTTATTTTCTCGAGCCTGATTTTCTCATCTGCAAAACCAAGTGGTGGTGTGAGGATACTTTGAGAAGGTATAGACAAAAACACCAGGCACCCTGGGGGCTGTTCTTGGTTGGTTGTTCTTCCCCCCCCCCCCCCCCCCCCCCCCAGTCCCCAACCCTGCGGGGGATCTCCCCCCCACCCCCCACCTCGCCGGCCTGTCTTGCTGGCTGCTCACCGCGCCCTGAGTCAGGCCAGGCTCCTGAAGCCCTTGCTCTCGTCCCCTTGCGCCCCAAGCCAGCAGCCCCTGTGCCCTCCTTGGAGCCTGCTGGGCTAAGTCCCACCTCCCAGCCTCGTGCTGGTGTTGACCCTGCTGAACGGGGATGCCCAGCTCCCTGCCCTTTCCCTGGGCCCATCTTTCTTGTTCCTGCAGGCCCCTCTCCTCCTCCTGGCTGAGTCAAACCGCATCAGGGCACCCCCTGAGACAGCAGGTGCTCCGTGCTGGCCGCGGAGGTCTGTCCTGTGCGCGCTAGCCAACCCCTGGGGCTTGTCAGGGAGCCCCGTCCACAGCTGCGCGGAAACCTGGCCACACGGGGTCGTCGTGGAGCAGCTCCTCCGCACTCCCAACTGGTCTGGATCAACCCCACCGCGGTGTCCTGCCCTCCGAGGGGGTCAGGACAATCATGCCACACGGTCATGCCTCCCATCTGCTCGGCTCTGAGGGCTTCGTGCTCGAGATCGCCGATCCTCCCAACAACAGTCAGGTGAGTAATAGTATCTTCATTCGCAGAGGAAGACACTGAGGCGCAGAGAGGTTAAGACACTTTCCTGAGGTCACACAGCTAGGAAGGGTCCCATCATGGACCTGACCCTAAAGTCCATGCACTTTCTGCTGAAGGGATACTTCCTGGCGGGGGAAGGAAAGAGGGAAGAGCTCTCTCAGGGGCAGTCACGGGGAGGGGCTTTTCCCCTGGGGTCTAGCTAAGCTGTCCAAAATTGACAGCAGCACCTCTAGCCTTCGAGATTCATCTTTAGGAGTCCCCTCATCTTTGGGCCTTTAGTGTCTGAGGCAGACTTCCCCTTACAACCTCCCATGGTGGGGAGCCCCCCCTCTTACCCGCCAAAGCCCACCAGCCTGCCTGCCACTCTGCCTGTTGCCCCTTGCCCCAGCCCCCTGGTTCTGGTTCTGTCCCGTGCAAAAGGGACTGAAGATGGGATGGGAAGCTCCCAAGTCAGGTCATTTTATGGGTGCAGGGGCTGCCTGCCAAGGCCCAGGATATGTTAGAAACACTTCGTGGGGTACTGCAAACAGACAGATCTAGACTCATGTAGTGGCTCCCACATTTATCAGCATGACACAGGGAGAAATGTATTTTGCCTCTCTGAGCCTCAGTTCTCTCACCTGTAAAATGGGTTTATTGTGAGGATTAAATAGTGAGGAGAGAAGAGGGCATTTGGTATTGTACTTGGCTCAGTAAGTGCCGTAGTTGTTATTAACCTTCCTCTAGATCTGGGTATTCTGGGTGAAGTCAGCCACCCAGCACTTTAGGAAACTTCTGGATTTCCTTGCTGCTCTGTACCGAGAGTTCACAGGTGGGGAGCTGAGATCAAGAGCAATTCACTAGATAGAGGAACCTCCTGTGGGATCAGAAGAGCCCACAGTGGGATGAGCATTGCAGGGGCAAGAGAGGCAAACCAGAGGCAGTGAAATCACAGTCAGGGGCAGCAACCCATCTCCTCCAGGGGCCTCCTCAGTCCCTCAGCACTTGCAGTCTCACTCCACGCCTCCACTGAGCAGAATGGGCCCATAGGAACCTGAGCCTTGAGGATGTGATGAAGGCGTTCTATGCTCTGTGGTCTTTGTGGAAGGCCATTCCTGCCTCTCACTGCTCAGACCAGAAGGGGCAGGGTCCAGAGTAACACCAAGTCTGGGAGGGAGGAGGTGCCCAAGAGGGCCTTGGGTGCTAGGGTTAGGAGGAGGCTGTGCTTTATGCAGCAGGGATTGGGAGCTGAGGTGAGAGAGACCAGAAGGTAGCCAGCAGCTGGCTGGGTCAGGGAGCCGTGGGGAAATGGAAGGGGCCAGCTGGGGTAGGAGGTCTTTTCCCAATCCTGTAGCTTGTAGCTTAGGTGCCACCGTATAACAGGGCTGCCAGACTGGATCGTGGCTGGTTACCAAGCCCGCCTGGAGGCTGGACATAGGTCCCCTGAGAGCCAGGCCCCAGCACAATTGTGCTCTCCAGCAGGAAAGCTCTCAACTGGTTTGACTTGATTTCCAGAGCTCCCTGGCTAGGGGCTGGGACCTCAGAGAGGGGGGCTGGGGAAGGCAGAGCTTTTGTCAGCATAAAAAAAAAAGCTGGTAATGGGAAGATTTAAGATCTGTCTCCTGGTGGACAAAGTCAAGGGCCTGCAAGATTTCCAGCGAATGCACCCATCCCGGAGGGGGCCCGGCATTCCCACTCACATGCCCTGGCGGCTTTGCTGGTCACAGCATGGCTGCAAATTACATGTTATTAGAACAGTCTGGATGATGAAGTCACTGCAGCTCTAATCCTATTTATTTCAATGACAGCTTTGGCAGAGCAGTAAATCTTGCTGCCAATCCTGTCTCTTGTGGCCGGTTCCCCGAAGGAGCTACCGTCAGACGTGACTATAGGGAGGGGCCCTTGTCCGAGCCATAATTCACGTTACCTTTTTCCTTCAAATACAAAATTCTTCCAGGAAAGCCTGCCATGAGGCACATTGTATTTTATAAAGATGGCCCCTGTGGCATATCCCATCTTGCACACTCCTCCCCAGAGGTAGTGGTCTATGTCCCCTTTCCTTGAACTTGGATGGGATTTTGTGACTGCCTTTGCAAGCAGAAGTCACCGCAGAAATCACTGTGTGACTTCCGCAGCTAGGTCAGAGAAATGCCATACACGTCCACCCTATTTTCTTGGAGCTCTTTCTCTTGGAATCCAGCAGCCATGCTGGGAGGAAGCCCAGGTCACCTGGAGAGGTCACATGTGGGAGTTCTGGCCGACAGATCCCACTAGGTCCCGGCTGACCACCAGCATCAGCCAGACCAGCTGTGTGAGTGAGGAGATTGTCCAGATGACCAACCCAGCCAGCATCTGACTGTAATTTCCAGAAGGACAGAATTTCCTCTCCTGAGTGAGAACCATCAGGCTGAGCCCAGCCTGTCCCCAGAACTGGGAAAAAGGATAATAAAATGATTGTACAGTTGACTTTGAACAACACAGGGGTTAGGGGCACTGACTACCCCCCATGCAGTTGAAAATCCCTGTATTATGTTTTGACTCCCCCAAAGCTTAACTACTAATAGCCTACAGTTGGCCAGAAGCCTTACTGATAACATAAAGAGTTGATTAACATATATTGTGTATGTTGTATATATTATATACTGCATTCTTATAATAAAGGAAGCTGGAGAAAAGGAAATGTTATTTATTAAGAAAATCATAAGGAAGAAAAGATACACGGACAGTACTGTACTACATTTATTGAAAAAAATTTGTGTATAAGTGAACCCATGCAGTTCAAGCCCATGTTGTTCAAGGGTCAACCGTAGTTGTTTTAAGCCGCTAAGATTTGAGGTTATTGGCAGAGCAATAGGTCACCAGAACACTCACGAATGATGATAATGGACAACCTTTGCCTCTTAGGCTTCTCTGCTATGGAAAAATGTAAGTACACTCCTTCCTCCCAAGCTTTCCTTCTTAGGTTCTGGAACGTTGTAATATCTGGGTGATTCAATCTGTCAAAACAGAATTTGAGAGCAGGCATTCCAGTTTTCAGAAGCGGGAAGACTCCTCTTTTACTCACTTTCCCAAGGAAGTTATTCTCTCGGGCATTTTGACTGGGACAGGCAGTTACGATGTTCCGGAAAGATCATGACTCAAATGTCAGGTAGACCCAGTGTCTTACTTTGTTCAGGATGATATAACAAAATACCAGAGACTGGGTGGCTATAAACAACAAACACGTATTTCTCACAGTTCTGGAGGCTGGAAGTCCAAGGTCATGACGCAGGTAGATTTGGTGTCTGGTGAGAGCCCACCTTCTGGTTCATGGCCAGTGCCTCTGGCTAGCTCTCCAGGGTCTCTCGCACAGGGCACTAATCCCAATCATGTGGGCTCTGCTCTCTTGACCTAAGGAAGTACCCCCAAAGCCCCACCTCCTAATACCCTATACTGGGGGGGACGCAAACATTCAGGCCATAGCCCCCCGGTACAAATCCCAATTCTGCCACCTCCTGGCACTCTGTCCTCAAGTCGGTCACTTGACTTTGTTCTTCAGGAGTCTCAGCTGCAAAATGGGAAAGCTGATACCTATCTTACGGGATGGGTATGACAATGCGAGATTCTTTATAACTAGTCTTGTTCTAAAAAAGGATTTGAGACAGGTTATGGAGACGGTGTATGTAAATCGTCTTGCATTAGCAATAACAACTCATATTTGTCAAATGCTTACTAGGTGCCAGACACAGTTTTAAGCACTTGGCACATATCAACATATTTGACAGTTACAACAACCCAGTGAGTGAAGTATTACTATCATGTGTATTTCACAGATGGGGAAACCAAGGCACAGAGAGATTAAGTAACTCTCCCAAGGCTACACAGTTAGTAGGTAGCAGAGCTGGAATTTGAATCCGGGAAGTTTGACCTTAGAGCCCCGTAGGCCATTCTGTCTCTTGGTAAATGGTTAACTCTGGGTTAGACGCGCCGCTGGCCTGAGTGTCCAGCACATTCCCTTCCCGGAGAACCAGTCTGAAGAGATCCAGGGCTTGAACCAGAGTGATACCAACGGTGGGTTGCCTCGTGCTGAGGTGTGCTAATGCGGGAGAGCCAGTAGGGGTGAAAGTCACGCCCAGGGCCCCCGGCTGCTCGGGGTGCAGTGACTACCAGAATGGAAAGAAACAGCTAAGCGGACATTTTGCAACACCGGGACAGTAACATCCATCTGGAGCCCTCGGGGGCTGAGTCACCCCCGAGAGGGGCGGTCATGGGGAAGTAGAGCAAGAACACTTGATGCTGAGACTCGCCCTTCTACTTCGGCCATGGGACCCTCCAGTGAGTCACCCACCCTCGTCTCCCAAGTGCTGAGGAACTGTGCACCCTCCAAATGAAAGGAGGTGCACAAAGGGCACCAGAGATGGAAGATGCCACTTCATTTTCTAGCTAGCAGAGGACGCATTCTGTTAAGCTTCCTTAAAACAATTTTAACTGTTTTGTAGGGAAACGAACGTAAAACAGATAAGGTGCTTCCTTGACCTCTTAACCAGTCATTCGAACATCATTTAACTTGTCTTCGTGATTCAGGGTTAATCATTCTGAGCATCATTTCCATATTGAGCTGCAAAGTGACACCAGGTCAGAAGGCACTGCCTTGCCTAGGTGTGGCTCTGTGCCCTGTGCCGGATGGCCCCAGGCTGCTGGGCTGGAGTCCTTGTGACAGCCCAGTGCCAGCTGTCACCTCCCAGTGCCGTCCGCATGTCAGCCCAGAGCAGTTTCACGATACTTCGATTTGTTCCTCCTAATCTGTTGTGAATTTACTAACCAGATGCCTGTGTGTGTTAGAAATGTTCATAAAAGCAGGGATTCCTGAGTATGAATCATGGATTCCAACAGCTCCAGGTAGGGGAGGTGTTACCATAGCTGGTGACCTGTCAGTGACCCTCTTTTATTTCGTTATTTAGAGTCTTGGTTTTTACATAGAACTGTTTCTCTTCCTTCCTGCAACCGGTGTGTACTGTCATTCACAGTAACTTCAGGGCCGAGACTGCTCCTCCAGTCCAACGTCCCATACAATCTCTGGCCTCCTTAGGTCACACCTGACAAGCATTTTCTAAGTGCCCCTCTATGCCCAGTGCCTGGCTGGGCACTCGGTGCAGGGACTGCTAGGGCAGGCCAAGCCATGGGCCTGCCTTCCAGGGGCTCACGGTCTGACTCAGGAGGCAAGGTCAACACTGGGAGCAGTTAGGGGACACACAGGACGGCCAGAAGTAAGGTAGAGGCTGGCTGGTCGTGGCCCCATGTGGCCAGTATGTTAGCGCCCTGGGTCGTCGGGAAGGAAGGCCGCCAAGAGTTTCAGGGAAGGCTCTGGCGGGGACCTGCAGGACACACGCTGGACAGCTAATCCTGGGCAATGCTCAGGTTCCAAAGGAGGCTGGCAGGTAGGAGGTGTGGGCCTCCCAGGATCCCCCGAGAGAAATGAGGAGTGGCTAGTTTGGGAAGTGTGGTTGGAGCCCCGCAGGATTATTGCCTGATGAAGAAACTGTGGGCCTTCTTCCAAAAGATCTGGGGTTGGAACTGGGCTGGGAAGAACACCAGGAAGCAAACAGCAAGAGTGGATGGTGCAGACGGGAGGCCAGAGTCCAGGCTGGGAGAGCCCCAGTGTGGAGGAAGCATGGGAGGTTAGGAGGGGGCCAGATGGCCGTTGCGGAGGGGTGCCTGAGCTCCCCAGCATCCCTGGGAGTCTGCCCAGGCTGAGCTCAGACAGAGCTAGTTCAAGGCCCAAGGGAGCCTGCAGACCCTCGGGTTCTCCAGGTTCTGGCTGTGGTGCCGGGTCTCTCCGGCCTGTTGGAATCGGGGATTATCAACGTGAAATGGAGACAGCCTCATATGTGACCACCTGCAAGTTGGTTTCAGGCAATATTAACTGGGCACGCACAAAATCTCTCCCCCACACATCTCCTGCACGCACACACCAAAACAAAGTTTTCGAATTTACCGTGGCTGGGGAGCTCACCTGCACATGCGCAGGAGGGGCTGGGCGGCCATTGTTTCCCGCGCCTACACCAACCGAGCGGTTTGGTTCGAGGGCAGAGATGTCCCCGAAGTACGGTACTGAAGGTCCCAAGAAAGGCCCTGGAAGGGCTTCAGAGGTGCCTTGTGGGTCCCCTGACATCGCTGGCGCTCAGATGATCGGTGCATGATCCGCGCCCATCCCGAGAGGGGCCCTGCCCCAACATGCCCGGCTCCCAGCACCCCCCACCCCCTGCTCTGAGGGCCCCAGAGGCAGCGGGCGAGCGTGCAGGAGCGGGGTCCTAGGAGGGATTCCGGCCCTCGCTCGGGAGACCTCAGCGGTGGAGCAGGGGCGACTGTGCCGACGTCGCAGCCCGCACACCCTTCACCTTTGTCCTGAATCCTCTGGGTAGACTGTTGCACCTCTACTCTGTGCAGATGAGGCCACCCAGGCCCAGAATAGTGCAGGGTCACAGCGGCAAAGTACCGACTCACTGCTGCTTTCAGGCCCGCTATGACCCAGGAAGGCCACCAGCATGGGATGGCGGGACGCGCATCGCCATAGCTTGGAAATATACAGAGGCTCCTGCGTTCCACGAGGCGACAAGATAGAAGGGCCTCCGGTCATCCCACGCGTCCCCAGCCGGGCGCCACCCAGGGAGAGCTGCGCCGCAGGGTCTCTGCCTGCGCCAGGTGCCCTGCTCGCCCCGCCGGCCCTTCCCAGGGAGGCGCCCCGGGGCGGGAAGCGCCGAGGACTCGGCGGACACCGGAGCGGGAGCGCAGCCGGCCGGGCACCCACCCCCCCGCGCGGCCGGAGCGGGAACTGCGGCGCGTCCCCCGCCCGCCCGCCTCGCTGGACTCCAGCACCCGCCTGACCTGCGCGGAGCATCATCGGGTGCAGGGAACCCGGCGTCCTTCCCGTGGCCGCCCGGAGTCAGGGGGCAGAATGGGCAGCAGTGTGACCGATGCCATAGAGGAGCAGTGGCAGGAGGGGAATGTTTGGAGGGGAATGCCACCAGAGATCCAGGAGGATCCATCCCCATGGGACAGGAGCCTTCCAGAGGGAGAGAAGAGCAAGCGTAGGGGCAAAGGCTGGAGGGGTGAGGCCCCAGGGTCCAAGGCGGGGACGCCTACCAGGGGGCTTCAGCACCCCACGGAGGAGCTGGGACTTCTCCTGGGGATTGTTGTGTCGCAAAGGAAGGCGGGGTGGCCCCCCTGTTTCCAGAGGCGTTTGGTGACCTGCGAGGAAATCCAGAGGCCTCAAAAGAAATGTGACTTGCCTTTCTTGAGTTTGCACGAGAGCACATAAATACATAAACTTAAATTTTTAAAGATGGATAGCTTATGGAACCTATAATGCAAAATCCCCATGCACTTAATGCTGGGACAGGAGACTCGCCTTCTGTGTGAGCTGTGGTGGGCTGCTTCGGGATGTGTCCTCAGGTCCGGGGACACCATTCTGGCCATCACGCTCGGACAACGTGTCTGTGCACATGCAGGCAAAGCCCTGGGAAGGGCTTTGGGGTGGGGGGAGGCTTTGCTGGGAAGTGAGAGGAGTTTAGGTGGCCTTTTACAAAGCGTAGGGTAAGGAGTGGGGGGGTGCTGCTGCTGGGGCCAGGGAAGAGGGGAGCAGCCATGAAGCCTGTTTGAACCTCAGGGTTAAATCATATATGCAAAGCACTGAGGCGGTGGCCAGGGATTCAGCAGACCTGAAACATTTCAAAGTAGGGTCTTCCTAAAAGGAACTCACCCAGGTCACACACAATCAGGAAATGATATGGCTGGGGCCTCAGGTCTGCTGAATCCCTGGCTACCGCCTCAGTGCTTTGCATATATGATCTCTAAATCCTACCACAACTGGGAAAGGGGAGTCTTATTAGTTTCACAGTTTTACAGATGAAGACACTTGAAGCTGAGAAGGACAAAGAGACCTTCCCAAGGTCACATAGGTAGGAAGTGGCTGGCTCAGAACCACACCAGCCAGACTCCTCCAGAGACCCCTTTGCCCAGGCCTGAGGTATCATGACTGACCACCTCCTCCCTGGAAATCTCGGTCAACACTGTCATGGGGTCAGCCTCAGAGGCGAACATGCCCCAAAATCCCCTGCCCTAAAATGTCCCCTTTGATGGTTCTTCCAGTTGTGTGAAGTCCCCATCACTAGAGATTTCTCTGAGGGGCAAGGCCCTATAGGCCACTGTCTACTACGTGGAAAGTGATTATTAAATCTGGTGAAGCTCGGGGTTTGAGGAGTTGCCCAGGGACCTCAAGGGGGGTAGAGATTAGAGTGCCCAGGGCCAAGCCCTCTGAGCAGTGCTGTTGGGGGTGGCAAGGGTTAGCTCAGGGACAGGTCTGTTTCTTGGGACAAGCAAGAAGTCTTTCTCAACTTTCTTGTTTGAGAGGAAAGAGTGTCCCCTGCTTCCTTCTGCTCAGGGGTCCAGGAGTATCCCGAACAGAAGGTAGGGCTCTCTGACAATGTTAGCTGCCCGGCAGGCTCCAGGGAGTGGCCAAGCAGGAGGATGGGTAAGAAACACTGAAAAATGCTCACCCAAACGTTGGTGACTCCCTGGAAGGCTTGCCCTCCTACCTGCGGTAGAGGTGGGTAGCCTGCGGGCCTGCAGTCAGGATCTCACGGGACACAGGGACCATTTGGAGACATTTCCTCCTCTCTCCTGCATATAGGACATTGTGGGAGCACGCACCCTGCCCATCTCAGGGCCATGTGTTCTTTGGCTAGCAAAGAAAGGGAAACGTGAACATCAAAGTTGGCCATTAACAAAAACACTGTGTTCTAGACCTGTACCCAGGCTTGTGGCTCATGTATCTGTATTCTTAACTCAGCAGTTCTCATAGTTCTCTGGGGCCCACTGGGGGTCCCTAAGACCCTTTCAGGGGGTCCTGAGGTCAAACCTGTTTTCACAAAAATACTAAGATGTTATTTGCCCTTTTCACTCTCATCCTTGCACGAGCATACGGGGGAATTTTCCAGAGGCTAGGTGACACGCGACATGGCAAGAGACTGAATGCAGAAGTGAACATAAGAATCTAGCTCTTGTCTGCTGAGCCAGACGTTAAACAGGTTTGCAAAAGTGTAAAACACCCTTTTTACTAACTTTTGTCATTTAAAAAATCTAGTTATTTTTTCATTAAAATGTGTTAATATGGGTTTATTATTGTGATTTTTAAAAAGATTTTATTTATTTGAGAGAGAGAGGGGGAGAGAGCAGGGGGAGGAAGCTGAGGGGTATGGAGAGAGACAAGCAGACTGTGCTGAGTCCACAGCCCAAGGCCGGGCGTGATCCCACGACCCTGAGATCATGACCTGAACGGAAGCCAGGAGTCAGATGCTTTAACAACTGCGCAACTCAGGCGCCCCTGTTATTGCTATTTTAAATGAAGTAATGCATACTTTTCAAATTCTCAGCTTTCGTTTCTAATAGAGTATAAACCAAGAGATACAACGCACACCAACATCCTGGGATCCTTGATCACTTCTGATTGTCAAGGTGTGTCGCATGTAAGGGGAGAAACGTTCAGTCGGGCTGGAGAGGCTCTCACGCAAGCCTGGCTGCCTCTCCCACTCGCAGGGGCCGACCCTAGCCTGGCGTTTCTCTCTCAGGGCCCTCAGTGGGCCCACTGGCCGGAGACAAGGAGAAAACGGCAGGCAGGAGACCAAGGAGACCAATGCAGGGAGATTTATGTTGCAGCCTCAGGGACCTAGTTGACATTACCCCGTAGTAACACAGGGGGGCGCCCTTACCAATCAGCAGATTTGTCGAGATTACCGAGATTGCCAACATGAGTTTTTTTTTTTTAAAGATTTTATTTATTTATTTATTTGAGAGAGAGAGAATGAGAGACAGAGAGCACGAGAGGGAGGAGGGTCAGAGGGAGAAGCAGACTCCCTGCTGAGCAGAGAGCCCAATGCGGGACTCGATTCCGGGACTCCAGGATCATGACCTGAGCCGAAGGCAGTCGTTTAACCAACTGAGCCACCCAGGCGCCAACATGAGTTTTATTCACCGAATTAAAAGTATTTAGTCTCTTGTCAGTGGTGATGTAATTTTTAACCTCTCTTGTGTTTCCCTTGCTCAGAGTGTGTGCTCCAATAAATTTGCACTTCCTTCTTGATGATCACCTCTGCACTGGTAAATGGCCCTGCCGGGGCCCCTAAGGAGGGTGTCAGGAACGCATGACGCCATGCATATGACACTGAGTCTCCTGAAGCCGCTGAAACCCCCACCTCCCGTGGAGTCCTGACTTACGACACGGAGCTCCCATCGAAGCCACGGTGCTCTGGCTGCCACCACCAGGCAGGACTGACTTCAGACACTGTGGTGTCATGTCACAGGCTGTCTTTCTTGCTCTTTTTACTTTTATTTATTTATTTTTTTCCTAATCTGTCTCATCATCTTTGTGATTATCCATACCTGAGGCTGGTTTATAACAACTAATTAGATGTTGGCTTTGGAGGGGAGCAGCACCAGGAAGAGGATTAGCGGAGGTCAGGAACTTGGCTTCCACATATGTCTCCTGAGTGTCCCGGACCACTCATGGGTCCATCCTACGGGGCCAAGGTTCTTGTCTTCCAGAAGGTTTCTACCTGGGTCAGAGGGTTGTTATGGGTATCAGATGGCCCAACTGTGCAATGGGCATCATCAACCATAAGACACTAACCTAAGAAGTGTGGACATTTATGGACTTCTCTCTCCTACTTTGGGAGGGGAGGGGCAATGACAGGTTTTTAATAGGGAAAGGATATATAGTCTGTTTTGTGTCTTAGATTTTTAGGAGGATGTTTTGCAGGACCACATAGGTAGAGGGACATAAGCTAGGAGCCCATTATTAGAGGCCAGGGGAGAGAAGATGAAAGCCATCCTGGGGAGGTGAAAGGAATGGAGGGGGAGGGGAGTGTGTTGAGAAACCTCAGAACCAGAGTGGAGGAGGCTGGTAATGATTAGATGGGACAGGGAGGTTCTAAGATAGGAACAACCTGGGACCACTCCCAGGTGTCTGGAGGGAAAGGAGTAACATGTTCCTGGAGATGGAGGTCATTTTCCTCACCTGTTCCAGGCTCTGCAGGTTTGTTCCTTCCCTAAAGGTGGTGCAGGTTTTGTGACTTGCTGCCCCCAAGGGGGGTGGTGTCAGTGCCACCAGCTGATGGGACACACAAGCCCATAAACATTATGCTAAGAATTCATTAAACACAGGAAGAAAAGACACACTTACAGATACTATTTTTTCTTATTTACAAGTCATTTTCCAACACAGGGACGTTGGCAGAGTTATGGGACATTAGAGCTATAGTAGGGCCCTGAGAATTGTAGTCCAACCCCCCCCTCCCCCCCTGTCTTAAAGATGGAGAAATTGCAGCTCAGATAATCCAACCCAACCCAGGTCAACAAACATTGAGCACCTATGATGGGGCGAGTAGAATCAAGCAGAGTAAGATAGGGACTGCTGGATGGGGTGTGCTATGTTCTGAATGTTTGTGTTCCCTCTAAGTTCATATGTTGAAATCTTAACTCCCGGAGGTGACAGTATCAGGACGTGGAGCTTTAGGTCATGAGCGTGGAAACCCAAATGAATGGGATTAGTGTTCTTACAAAAGGGACCTCAGAGAGGCCCATGACCCCTTCCACCATGTGAAGACACAGCAGGAAGTTGGCAGTCTGCAACCTGGAAGAGGGCTTTCAGTGAACCTGACCGTGCAAGTGCCGTGACCTTGGACTTGCAGCCTCTAGAGCTGTGAGAAAATAGTTTGTTGTTTATAAGCCACCCAGTTGATGGTGTTGGGTCACTGCTGCCCAAAAGGACTAAAACGGGGTGTTATCTTAGGTGGGCTGCTCAAGCAAAGTCTCAGGGACAATGTAGGCCTTAAGAACAGGTTCCCAGGCACCTCACTGACATGAAGGACCTGATATGTTCTAGGACCACAGAATCTGGTTACATTTGAGAGAAATGGTATCTCCATCTACAATCAGGGGGTAGAAAAAAATACCTACTGTCAGAGGAAATCCTCAATGAGGCATTTCAAGAACATTTCCTAGACCCGAAGGAAGGGTTTCCACATTGAAAGGGACCGTTCTGGCACAGTGGATGAAAAGAGACCCACAGCAAGGCAAGCCCTTGTGAACTTTCCAGAACACTGGGGACAAAAGAAAATAAATGAGATTTAAAGGGAAAATCCTGTCTCATACAAAGGAAGCAGAAATCAAACTGTTTTCATATTCTCAATGGCAACAATTTTTAAAGCAATGGAGCAACATTTTTACAATTTTAAAAGAACATGATCTTCAGCGTAGAATTCTGTTTCCAGCCAAACTATCAATCAATCGCAAGAGTAGAAGAAAAATTTTTCCAGATATGCAAGTGTTGACAGATTTGCCTCTAATGCACTTTTCCCCAGGAAGCTACTGGGAGATGGGCTCCACCAAAATTCGGGGTGGGGGCAGGGGGCAACAAGAGGAAGACAAGGGAATGCTAACCCAGGTGAGGTGATGAGCATCCTCCACAGACCTTCAGGGTCATCATTCAGATGGGAGCTTCAGGAGGGATTCCCAGGAAGACAAAATTGGCAGGCTGCCACAGGTGTCTGAACATCTTGAAAGGAGATTTATATACTTTATCTTATCCCAGATTTATAAAATTGGAGTTTAATTTTATACTTTGGGGTTTAATTAGTGATAACTAATTAGAAACCTAACCAAAACAAAACCAAACAAAGACAACAATTAATTTCAGGAAAAGCACAAAAATAAACAAGCAAGAAAAAGTTATCATAGTATATTATATAATTCAACACCATTGGCATATTAATAGTAATATAAAGGCAAAATATTTATCTAACTAAAATTATCATGTAACTATATTTTAAGGGATAGGAAATATGTTTATGCTTAGTGGGAAGGAGTAAAATCCTCATCTTCTGTGGTGGAAATTCAGTGAATGACATTTAATATTGGAAATCACATAGTGGTAATATATGTCCTATTTACTTACTTATTTTTATTTTTTTAAAGATTTATTTATTATTTTAGAGAGAACATGTGAGCAAGTGCATGGGGGAGGTGATAGGGGCAGAGGGAAAGGAGAGAGAATCTCAAGCAGACTCCACAACTGATCGGGGAGCCCAGTGCAGGGCTTGATCTCACAACCCTCAGATCATGACCCTGAGATCATGACCTGAGCTGAAACCGAGAGTCAGACGCTCAACCAGCTGCGCCACCCAGGTGCCCCAATATGTCATATTTAGAGCAAGGAAGATAAATACTAAAAGAACCAGCTGAAAGCTTGGGGAGGAGGAGGTGAGACTGGGTCTGAAGACAAGGGCCCTTAAACTATGAGCAGGTGTAAGTGATAAAGTTCCAGCTAAAGTTAAACACTCTCCCCTCTGTCAGGACTTCAGTATTCTTTGACATTCATCCAAAAAATTAGGCTGTTTTTCTAAGCTTATTTTTCCACTCTGCTTCCTCTCCCCACATACCTATGATGTTTCAGCCTCCATTATATCTTCCATCCAGACACTGTCTCCTCTGCCTGGGATGCATTCCCCCACCTGTCTCTCGTTAACCACTGAGGTCATCCCACTCATCATGGTCTCTGGATCGGTGCATGAGGCTGCCTCCCCAGTGGCCATGGGATCCTGAGACCCTGATCCTTGTCTCCTATAGGACCAGCACCGCCGTGTCTGGCCCCCACCAGACTTGTTGCATCTCAGCTTTTGGCATCAGGGCTGGATGCATATGTGGAGTGTTCCCAAGAGATCCAGAAATCCAAACCCTGGCCTGCGATGTTAACTGAATGGGACTTTCTCCGCCCTCAGGACCAAGATGGCCCTCCTTTCCCCGCCGGACTGGCCAACAAGCTTCCCCGAAGATGCTCCCCACTCCCTGGTATCCTAGCACCTCCCCTCACAGCTCTGTCCCTCTGCCTCTAGGCACTCACCCTCATTAAATGGCAAGCTGGTACAGGAGGGGTCAGATTTCCGAGAAAGAGGTGAGGGACAATTCACGGAGATATTAATGTGTGTTCTGCCAGTGTTTTCTTCTCTTCATTGCAGGTAGCCAGACCCTTGGTAAATTCTTGCCTGGGGGTGCTTTGCAAAGCAGGCCTGATGTGTCACAGAAGAGCTTGGCTGATGTCCTGCAGGGGGCGCCTTTGAGGGTAGCACTGAATTAGAGATTCTTTCCCCCCAGGCTTGAGGGAGATCCCCACCAGGCATGTGAACACAGGGCTGGGCCGTGGTGCATCTGGGCCTCCTGGACCACACACCTGGGGCTTCCAGCCATGCCAGATATGGCCTGAACTGGGAATGTTGCCCGGAAAGCACAGGGCCACCTGACCCGGAGGGTCCACGCCGGCTGCCTAAGTCAGGTGTCCCACGTAGTTAAAGAGCAGGAACCAGTTTTATCCCCTCACCAGCACCCCCACGTCCTCAACAGTTAAATTAATCCCATGGTTAAATTAAAAAAGAGAGAGTTTGTAAAATGTGGCTTCACCATAGCTCTGAGTGACTGAGGCTTGGCCTGGGAAACAATAGGGCAAAATGAGTCATTTTTCCTGGAATCATGTGCCTTTGAAGTTTCCAGAGAACACAGCGCCTCTGTGGCACCTCGTGGAGAACCCTGCTTCCTGTCATGGCGGTGTCGCGGGGTCTCGCCGCAGTGGCCAAGCTTCCGGCAAGGGCAGGGGACCTGGAAGCTGCGGCTGAGCCCACGGGGATCTGACAGCACATCCCAAGTGCATAATGGTGGCCACTCCAAGTACCTTTGTCTGGACTCGCTCAGGTAATGTCAGCCTGTCCTCGCTAGCACATGCAGCACCTTTGTAAGAATTAGAAGAAACAGGAGCCCTGTGTGGACAGATGAATTATGAAAAGGCACCTCTCCTCTGGTCCATAGCAAGGCTTGACCAACGGGTCTCAGGCTGAATTTCGGCCTTGCTCCGAGGCCAGTCACACTGAACATCAGTGAAACTCTGTAAGAGAGCCAGGCGTGCAGAGAAGAGAACGCGGGATGTCATGAAAGGTGGTGGGGGGCTGGTGAAACACTCTGACTAGAGCAAAACATTTCTAAAATCCAGAAAAGTATAAAGAAGAAAACTGAAATCACCCATAATCTCGATATCTGTTGTTCGAGCCTCAGAAAATTTGATGTGGAGAGAAATCAGATCCAGAGGGCCCTTTGAAGGCCTTCCTTTGGATGATGATGTTGAGTCTTGCTTGGCAACCTGGGGCCAGGACGCCAGGCCTGCTGCTCCCACACCAGCCTGGGACCCTAGCCACGGTGACCACCAGGCTGGGCTGAACCACACCACTATTTCCTCAGCAGCCTTGACCTGGGGATTCCGTTTCTCTTCACGCCCCTGGAAGTTCCCAACCTCTGGAAAACCATTCATTGACTCATTCTCATTCAAGATTATTTCTGGAGCATCTTCTCTGCCCCATTTTTACCCTTGAGGAAAAAAAAAAAATCACAGCATGTAACAACGAACAGTTGAGTCCCTCCCCCCTACCCATGCGGGCCGCTGATCTAATCCTTCTGCTCAGAGCCTGGCCTCCCTTCAGCAGCCCATCCCAAGATACTCAGCTGCATGCCAGAGATCGGCTTCATGCTGATTCCCTCCAGTAGGGCCCCTAACACTCCTTCACGTTGGTCTCACTTTGCCAACATCCTCTATACTGTCTCAGGAAGAGGCCCAGCCATTATCTGAAAGGTCCCAGCAGATGACAGGAAGTGGTCGTAATAGAAAGAAGTATCAGACAAAACTCCAAGGAGGAGGTGCGTTTGAAGGACTGAGGTTCTCAAGAGGTAGAAATGACAGAAGAAGGCTATGGACCCTTGGGACATACCAAGGTAGCCCGTCACCATGTTTCCACTCATGTAAACTTCACGTACATGCACCCCCATGCTTACATCTGTGCACAGGTCTTCTACCTAAGGATGAGCCCTAAAAGCTTTTTTTTTTTTTTTAAAGATTTTAATTTTTTGACAGAGAGAGACAGCGAGAGAGGGAACACAAGCATGGGGGGTGGGAGTGGGAGAGGGAGAAGCAGGCTTCCGGCTGAGCAGGGAGCCCCGATGTGGGGCTCCATCCCAGGATCCTGGGATCATGACCTGAATGGAAGGCAGACGCTTAACGACTGAACCACCCAGGCGCCTGAGCCCTAAAAGCTTTTACATTTGCATAGGGGGATGGGGTTGCAAGTGGTTTCTGACACCAGAGGTGAGTGCTTCAATTAGCCTTTAGAGCAGACCTGTTCTTCCCTCCTTCCTTCCTTCCTTCCTTCCTTCCTTCCTTCCTCCCTCCCTCCCTCCCTTCTTTCCTTCACCACCAAAAAGGGCCCTTGAGCCCCACAAATATAATATAACCATTATTCTTGGGGGAAACTTTAAAGTTATTAATTCGTAAAGGATGGTGTATGGATGTGTCTGAACTTTGTCACCAAAGCTGCAGGCAACGTGTGTGTGTGTGGGGGGGGGGGGGCACAGAAAGAAGGGAGGAGAAAGCCTGCCTAAGATGAGTGACAACACTGTATCTCCACCATTGTTCGTTCCTGAGGAAATAGGTGGTTGCTACAATAGGAAATAGGGGGCACATAGCGCCAGGCGTCCTGTGATCTTTTTAAAAAGATTTTTCTGCAGGAATATGAAAATTCTAAGTCCTTTAACACCACATATATGTTAACAGATAATTGTATAACATTGTTTTAAGGCCAAAAGACTACTTCTTAAAAATAAGATTGTTATAAAAGCTGCATCATTAGCAAGCATAAATTAATAGTTGATGTGTGCAAATATATATTGTGAGTAAACGATATACTTTTAGTCCCTCCCCAAGCTGGTCCTCAGGCATGTGTATGTCGCATCTGGCAACCCTACTTGGAGAGAGGCTCTCAGGGTGTAGAGGGGGCTACAGTGAACCCCAAAACACAACATTCCCTACGCTACTTGAAAGAGTTCACAGGCTCCTTAAAGGTCATCCAGGGACGCCAAGTTCAGAACAGCAAAAACTAAGGAAACTCTCTCCCCTGGGAGAAGCACCCCAGATCATTTGAATTAAGTCTTTGTAAGAAAAATATGAAAAAGATATTTGGTGATCTTGAGTTTAGTTTACAAAGAAAACTATATGGAAAAGGTAATCTTATTCTAATGCCATTGTGTGTATCCTAGGGGGAGCAGTGCAGAAAGCAGGAATTGAAACATCCATCAGAAAAGTCCTCACTCTGCCAGGACGGGACCCGAGACCTGGGATCCTGGATCCCTGAACCCGTGTGACGCTTCAGCTGCAGGAAGAATTTCTGTCCCCAGAGCAAATACAGCAAAGGTTTATTGAAGAAAAAAAATGTAAACAAACCGAGGTCATCTGGTTCCAAAGTCTGTGTTTTGGGTTGTTGTTGTTGTTGTTGTTGTTGTTTTCATTATACCACAAGTACCAAATTAGGCAGATCTTTAGTTATTTAATAACTATAATTAAATCATTGAATTATAGTAAAAGGATGTAATTTTAAAGGAAAATCATTGTGTTCTCATTGCCAGCACTGTGCCAGAGGGAAAACTTAGAAAAAGAACCTTGAATTCTGGTCAGGGAAGAGGGACACAGATACAGACAGCAAGTCAGAACAAGGCTGCCCATCACGAGAGGAGGGAACCCTCACTGCATGTCCAGGTTCTGGCCGGGAGCCCTTGCTGGCTTCCTGGCGCAGACCAAAGTAGGTCCAGGAGGGTTGGTTGGCAGGAGATGAAGTAGCATTAAGTGTGTCCTTTCCCCTTACCATGCCTGAAGTTTCATGTCTTGCCCATAAAGCGGTGAGAACAGATTCCCCCGAGAGCCTTTCCAGCTCTAAATTCCATGACTGCTTAAGGGAATAGCATAAGCAAAGGCCCTGAGGTTGAGTCGAGGCACCGTGAAGTCCTTGTTCACTGGGAGCCCTGCCGGCTCCCAGGAGGAGAGGGCACAGACTCCTTGGATGCTAAAGAGCTTGAACTTGGCCTTGTAGGCAGTGAGAGTCATTGTAGGTCCTACAGAAAGGAAGTAGTAATACATTTAACCTGAACCTTTGAAGGGTCAGTGAGGAGAGGAGAGAAATCTGTATGTGAGCTGTGTTGGATAATTTTTGTCTGTCTCTCTGCCCAGATCTGTTCTCTGCCCTTCTTGGTGCCAGCGACCCCCAGAATACTGCATCGGGGGGCTCCTTTGCTAAAGGGTGGTAGAGCAGGAGACCAGAGGCGGTGGGCCCTGCCCATTTCCTCCCTGTCTTGCTGAGTTCTGGGCTGACTGATCTTCTACCTCCTGGGAGCTCCAGTCCCCTCCTGCAGGACCTCCCCGCCTAGTTCCTGCTGTAGTTAGTCCTTGGGTGTCCTTCCTTACACAGTGTTGCCAGAAAAAAATACAGGAGGCTCAGTTGGATCTGCACTTCTAGTAAATCAAGAATAATTCTTTCGTATAAGTATGCCCCAAATATTACAGTATTTATCCTAAAAATATGATTCATTGTTAATATGAAATTTAAATTTAACTTGGCATCCTGTTTTTTTATTTGCTAAATCTGTTAACCCCATTTTAATCCCCCTAATCCTGCCCACACTCTGTAATAGTCCCTTCAGTAAACCTTTCCAGGGTCTTCCACTTCCCGCCCTTTCTGGCCCCCACACTGACCTTCCTCTTCCCACTGGGGCTCTGACTGTTACCGTAGTGACGTCAGCAGCCGGCCTGCGCCTCAGCGAGGAGAAGCCTTCACCAGTCCCCAAACCCGGCGCCCAGGTCTGCCGGGGTGCGCCCCCTTCCCTGGCTGCTGCCTCCCACTGTGCATGGTGCACGGAGGTCTCCGGGGAGCCCCTCGTGTGAGGCTCGAGGCGCCCGCACAGGTAAGGCCCACGCTGCCCTGTGCCTGAGAACCACAGCTGAGCAGACCCGGCCTCCCCCCAGGCTTCCCTGGTGATGCCCGAGGCACTGTGGCCACCGGGGCTCAGGGCAGGGGGGCGGCCCGGCAGCTGGACGCCGAGAACCCAGCTCCACCACTTAACGGCGGAGTGCCCTGACCACTCTGAGCTCATTTCCCCATTGATGACTCGGAGGTGTATTCCCCCTGCCCCAGGGCCATCAGGAGGAGTGATAGAATGCACATTAAAAATGTCTATAAACTGTGCCACAGCATCTAAAGGGCATTCCCAGAAGAGTAGTCACATCATTATTGTGGGTGGTGTATCCGTCTGTCTCCCCTGAGGCCAGCCACCGTGTTGGCTCACTTTCGTCTTCACCGCTTCCGCCTGGGCCTGGCAGAGGGCAGGGCTCAGACACGTCCACGGAGTGTGACTTAAGCTGCATGAACACCAGACAAAGGTCACAGACCTAGCAAAGTGAGGGCTTCTGCTGTGCGCTGAGCTTCTGCTCCGGGTGAGGGGCCAGGTTTGGGCCTCTGAAGGCCCCGAAGGCTGAGTGTAAAGCACAGCAGAGTTAGCTCGATCATCCGATGGTATTTCTCCTTTCTCCCCTGTGGGTACCCCTCCCAGCCTCTTGTGTGCGCGTGAGGTCCAGCTCTGCAGTCGCACTCAGCCCGGGCTTTACCTATTCCCTCGGAGATCCCGCACCGGCAGGTGGGGGTGGGGTGGGGGCCTCCCCCCAGATGGCAGGCAGGCCCACCCACAGCCCTCGGGCAGCTTCTGCTCCAGAGCCAGGATTCGTGTTGCTGGGCCACGATCAGGCAGAGCCAGCCTGATCTTGGCCCGTGTCTCCTGGGCCACAGCTCACTCCTCAGCGTTGGGGTTTTGAGGTGGACTGTAGACGGGGTGGGGGCGAAGGGGTCCTTTTAGGAAACTCAGAAGGGCAGCTCAGACACCCCTAGGCCGAGATGGCAGCGGCGCTTCGGAGGACCCTGGGTGTGTCCCTGGGGTCAGCTGACTCTGGGTTTGACGTTGGGCTGGGCGTGGACTCCCTCACAGACCACCCAGCAGAGGCCTCAGCCTGGCTTTGCCAAATAAACACAGTTTGCGACACCTGGCCACACAAAGGCCGGACCCCCTCCCAGACTCAGACCTCCAAGGCTCCCATGACTGCATCCAGGGCTTGGAGCCAGGCCAGGCCGGGACAGAGGTAAACCAGACAAGGGAGGATCAGAGCCTCCGCACAGATCTAAGGGCCCGTCCCGCTGCCGTGGGGACACAAGCCACAGACCCACTCCACCCACATCCCAGATGCCATTTTGCAGAGAGGCAGAAGGAGGGGATAGCAAGCCTGAGTAACACGGTCTGGAGGAATAATCAAAACTACTGTACCAGATGAAGTCTCTGGAATGGACTACAGGCATCTTGCTTTTATTTCTGCTCAGTGGGCAGTAGCTTGTTGGGAAGATTGGATCTACCCTTTACAAAAATGTAAAAAGCTGTTTTCTAGGCAGGTCTGACTTGTGGTGTAGACCAACTTGGGCCCCTGGGGCAGATGGGAAAAACGAGGCAATAGAGTGAAGACTTAGAGTGCCAGTGGGCCATTGAAGGAACCAGGGGTATTTCGAGGACACTTCTGGGGCTGATGTCCAGCGCTGCCTGCTTCTACATGTGTTATGAATGTGGAGACCTGAGTTGTCCCTGTTCTGTTGTTTTATTTATTTATTATTATTTTTTTAAAGATTTTATTTATTTATTTGAGAGAGAGAGAGTGAGACAGACAGCACATGAGAGGGGGGGAGGGTCAGAGGGAGAAGCAGACTCCCCGCCGAGCAGGGAGCCTGATGCGGGACTCGATCCCGGGACTCCAGGATCATGACCTGAGCCGAAGGCAGTCGCTTAACCAACTGAGCCACCCAGGCGCCCCTGTTCTGTTGTTTTAGCAATAAGCTGTCTCTCTATGGCCATGTGTCAGGGGCCAGAGGACCTGGGCTCAGGATGTGCTTTTGGGTGACCATAGCTCTGGGGACAAGGCAGCTGCGTATAGCTACGGACCAGCTGGAGAGCCGGAGGGGTTCCCACTGATCACAACCGAAACAGCCGATCCAATCCCACACGCACACCCAATCCTCTTCCTGAGTGTGGATCCATGTCAGTGTCGGGCAGAATCTTTGAGAGACACGTTTCCTCTTTTTCCAAGGGCGGCAGGGCCCCTCACACAGCCACCTGGACTTGTTTTAGGGAGGACCTTGGAGATCATGTGGTGTATCCCTCCTCCCACCAGTGGGCGAGCTCTCTCACTTGGCAGTGGCTTCTCCTCCAAACCCCCCATTCTCTCCCGCTCAGGGTGCTGGTTCTATACCATTTGCCTCCCTTCTTTGCCCTGACTGCCCTGGGAGGCTGACAAATATGGATCTCAGCTGTTGGGCAATGATGATGCTTTCTGTTGCATTTCTCAGATTCTACTCCTTCCCCCAGACCCTCACCTCGGGTGGTTTGTAGAAGTTTGATGATCAAGAAGATTTGGGAGTTGCTGCCTGGGTGTGTCTGTGCACAATGGTCACCTTTACTCTAGAACAAGACTTCGTTAGTCACTGGATGCTTTGGCAAAACCATGGCAACCTTTCTAGGAGACAGATCTGCTGCTGGACCTATCCTGGGACCCTGGGAAGATAGGGCACCATCGTGACCACCACCATCACCACTGCTACTTTAAGGACCTGACTAGAATAGCACCAGGGGCAAATTTGGGTCACATGTTGCAGAGGCTGGGGTGAACTGGGCCCCAGAACAACCAAGGAACCCTAGGCCTTGGGCACTTGCAAACTGCAAGCTGAGAGTTTGCTCACTTTCCACCTGACATGATTATTCTAGACCCAGCTCAGTTCCGGTATGTCTGTGAGGTCTCATTCCCTTAGCAGAATGAATGGATCATGCTTCTTTGGGGTTTGGGGACATTGCATTGTGTTAGCTAGCGGTCTATGCTGATCTCTGTCCTCCCTCCCACTGCCATCCCAGACAAGAATGGGAGCTCTTCAAGGACAGACTTCATCTCATTCACAGCTCCATACCAGTCGAATGAAAGAATGGGGGAATGAACTAGTAACCAGTTTCCACTTACTAGGCTAAGAACTAAACCATGTATTGTAATAGCATTGTAAGGTGACGGATGGTAGCCACACGAATGGGGAAGCATAGCATAATGTATACAAGGTGTTGAATCACTAAGCTGTGCCCCTGAAACTAATGTAACGTTGTGTGTCAACTCTGTTTCATTTAGGAAAAAAAACAACTGAACCGTGGATAGGTTGGATCAGGCAAGTCACCATTTTCTAGATGGTCACAGTATGGTCTACAAAACATGTCTCAAATTTAATTTGCCTGGGATCCAGGCCAAGAAATGCACCCAGTGAGTTTCATTTGCCTTTACTGAAGACGGGGCGGGGGCGGGGGGAGGTGGACCAGAAACATCCTAGGATTTGCAATGATTGGGAAACTTGCTCACTTCACAGGCATCTCCTTTGCTGAGAAGAATTAAAAAGGTAGAAGCCCCTAGCCTCAAGTCAGGAGGCCTCGGCTGTAAGGCAGGCGTCCCTGACTGCAGCTGGGTAGCCTCAGCCCTTGGCTGGTCTGCCGCTCAGACTCCTCATCTGCAGGAAGTCAACGCAATAATGATGCAGAAAACCTGTGAAGTCGGAGAGCGCGCCCCCACGGGGAACCTCGGTGAGGACGGGAGTCCAGCTTGGGGAGTCCTAGTGTTGCAAACCCCGCAGGAGCTGCCTGGCTGGAAGGCACGCGTGTGACGGAACAGCAGATGGACTGTTGGGACTGGCTCAGTGGAGTCACGAGCGGCCCCGGACTTGGGGAGGGCAGATTTGGGAGCAAAAAGAGGAGGTTCGGGAGGCAGAGGGGGAGAAGGAAGGAGGAGCTGCTCTAGGAGGATGACTCAGGGCAGATTTATAGGTTTTTCTGAGAGAGCACGGAATACCATCTCCTCTTCCCCAGGAGACCCTGGGCGCATCTACCCTGCACACCAGTCCTTCAAACTGGCTATGCAACTCAAGGGGCTCTAAGCTGAGACTGGTCACTAGGCAAATACGTGATGAAGAACAACGGCTGTCCCCGAAGGCCCAGTCACATTGGCCTGCCCGGGGCTGGGCTGATTTGGAAAGGAGTGTAGCAGACAGCTGCAGGCCTCCCTCCACACATTCAAAGCCTGGCCCTCTAGCCCCCTCCTCCCTGGAGTGTGGCTACAGAGTGGGGGTCAGATCTTGAGTTTGCTCATAGACACCTGGACTGGAGATCCTGCTCTCGTCATTGAAGAATGAGCTTTCAGGTACTGGACTGAGACCTAACACATGTTATTCCTCCCTATCTGAGTGTAGAGGTAGTAGAAGTTGCTATAGAAACAGAAGCCAGTTTCAGAAAAAAAATAGAGGTAATCCAAGATTAAGCTTTGTAGCTCTAGGAGGAGGGAGGATGAACAAATGAGCTCATAATGGTTTAGTAAGCCAGATTTTTGCTGATCTGAGCTATAAGAAAATGGCTAATAGGATAGATTTTATTTCCAGAGGACCTTAGGAAAGACTCTTGACGTTTGAATATAAACATACAATATTTGCTTTCCTGGCAATGGTCTTGCCCTCAATCACTGAAGTCCCACAGTGTGGGGCCAACACAGAAGGGTTGTTGTATATCACCATCGCTCCCTGTGCTCCCATTTCATGCTAGGGATGGACGGAACCACCTCTCAAGCTGTTGAATGCTCATTTGTGATTTCTGTTCACCTGGTTCATTCCTTCCCTGTGGCTGCTAACTGCTCAAGGAAGTAAGACGAGCTGGTGTGCCCGAGAAAAGTGAGCACTAACATTAATTGAATGTCTTCCATGTGGAAGGCACTGTGCTAGGCAATTTGCACACACTCCATGTATCGCTTGAGAAGATGGTGTCTCGTCTACTATTCGGTTCAAGGTTCTACGAATCAAGAACTGTAGAGGGTCTGTTGTTTTATCCTATTTGCAGCATAGTGACTTTGCTGTCTACAGTTTCAGGGATGCTGACAGAAGACATGAGCCTTCTGGATCAGAAACAACGGACTTTATTACCACATAGCAGGCAGTATGCGTTTCCTGGCTCCTTGCGCCTCAAGACCCACAAGGGCAATGTGGAGGAGCCCAGGTGGGTGCTGGACATGTATCCTTCACAGCTGAGGATCCCCAAGCTTAGGAAGCTCCAGTGTTTTATAACGGGCTGTAAGCAAACCTCAGATTTTGCTCTGAAGGGAAAAATTCATCTATGCTATACTGGACAATGAACAAATTATTCCTCAGCTCCAAAGCGGGACACAGTCTGGATATTATTCCAAGGCCGTTCACTATGCAAGCATCCTTGAACCGATATCCGGGGTAAAAGCTGCACTGACAAGGTCTGCAGAAGTATGAGAGAGACCAATGGAGAACTCCCTCCCTATACTATGTAAGTACATTAAATCACACTGGTTAACTTTGTTTTTTCAAATCTTTCTAATTTTTTTTTGTACTTGACGTATCAGTGGTATGTGATGAAGATATGTCAAATTTGTTAATTTCTCCCTGTAAGCCTTTCAATTTTGCTTTATGTATTTTGAGGCTATTTAAATAAGTACTATATAGGTTTAGAATTGTTATATCTTCCTGGGTGAATTGAACATTTTATCCTTATGTTGTGATCCTCCTTTTTCCTAGTAATGTTTTTTGTCTTAAAAATCTAGTTTATCTGACATCAACTTTCTTTTGGTTACTACTCCCCTGATCTATCTTTTCCTATTCTCTGATTCTCAATTTTTTTATATCCTTATTTCTAGGTATGTCCCATGTAAAGAGCACATAGCTGACTTTTTTTATCCAAGCTGATAATCACAATCTTTCTTTTTCTTTCTTTCTTTCTTTCTTTCTTTCTTTCTTTCTTTCTTTCTTTCTTTCTTTCTTTCTTT